>NC_137958.1:38049759-38302259 GCF_963924665.1 Micromys minutus
GAGAGAAAGAGAGAGAGAGAGAGAGAGAGAGAGAGAGAGAGAGAGAGAGAGAGAGAGAGAGAGAGAGAGAGAGAGAGAGAGAGAAATTGTGTGCTTTTTCACTTCCTCAAATGGAGCCCCCCACCCCCTCCAGTTTTTCTCACTCTTACATGACCTTAGTTCCTGATAGAGAGTTGGCATGTTAATGTTTGTAAAACAAAGGGATCAAATATTACTGGCCCCAACTAGCTCTCCACACTTAATTTATGTTAGTGTTGTCAGTGTATTTTTTCCTCATGGCTCCTAATGTTACAGTCACCTTGGAGACCACTGAGGACACCAGAACTCTGTTGAAACCCCTTAAGAGAAAGCTGTTTCCTCCTGGATCAAAAGAGAGGAATCTACATCTGACCCGTAGCTGGAGACCTGACATTCTGATCTGCTCCAGAGGTCAGGACATTCCATATCATTGTCTCCCTTCTGAGGCAGTGGAGCTAGGCCTACCTATTATCTGGTCAAAAGACCATTCCTCAGGAAAATCGCATACTGAGGCAATGGGAAGAATAATTATCCTCTTAGTGAGATAATGTGCCTTTCTTCCCCAGAAATCTTACAGAGTGCTGCCAGGTGATGGAGCTGCTTCTCTGAGTTAGGTGATTTCCTCTTCTTGAATATCAGATAAGTGCCAAAAGCCTAAACATGTTTTCTCTCACATTTGAGATTTCTCACCGTTTCTCTGAAACTAGCCCATTTTTTTTCCATGTACTGCTTGCTGTGGGCTGTTTGCTGACCTCCATCTCTGAATATGTCCCATTAACTTAAGTGGCATGGCTTTCCCTGCTTGTCTTCCCCTTATCTTTCCCTCTAGGATCTACCAACCTGCTTGCCCTGTTTTCTCTCCGACATTAATAAAATTGTCCTTGGGATCCAGAATTCACTTTGAAATCCTTTTATTAACAAGACTAAGAACCCACAGAAGGACTCCCAGTTCCCTTGGTAACAAATAGCACTCTACATGGGGTTCTCCAAATCCCCTGGTCATGTCAATAAAGTGAGAATCTCACCTTTTTTATTTAATGAACACAATTTCTTAAAGCAGTTGTGACAGCTGCTACATCCATGGGACTGAACCCGTCTCTCAGATTCGGATTTCACACATGGAGCAGAATGACTGCCTATAGATGTAACCCTGCTTCCTAAACAGCTTACCCCATCAATCACTCTGGGCCTCCCTACCTCGAAGATACTATATATTCACTTCCACTTCAACTTGCCTTGGACATTTTGAACATTTTTCATTTATTTGCTTTAGGCCACCATCTGAGACCATTTTGGAGGAACTCCAACCATAGAAGCCCAGTGGCTGAAGCTAAAATGGCAAAAACTAGTCCATTGCTTAGCTTTCAGACTGGACCTCGTGAGTAGTAAGAGAATAAAGTAAGGACACAAAGATGTACTTCTAGAAAAACTGGGATGAGGTAGGGCATGGGCTCTGATGGAAATACACAGCAGCCTGGAGAGCTGGGGCATTTATTCTGTACCTCAGAACCAGAAGTAGACTTACTGTGTACTGACTGTATGCTGGAGGAGTCCAGTGAGTTAACCTAGGCAGATGCTCTCTGTTGGTGAAGTTTCAGGTTATAGTCATCCAAGAAGGGGAAGCTGTGGTTGGTAATTTCTGTAAACACTAATTTTAGTTAAAGGTCGATAGCTCTTAACCATCTGTTCCTGAACCAGAGGAAGGCTGTCCAGTCCTCTGAGCCTGACTTGCTGAAGGCCTAGCGATTCCCCTGGGTCTGAAGCATCAAGGGGTGCTTGTCGTGGTCACGCCCATCCATTTTAACAGTGCGCGTCCACTCAGGACTTCATTTGCTCCCCACAGATCTGTTCACCTAATCATGAGTAGCACCAGAGAGAAGATGTTGACTTAGAAAAGCTTCAGCTGCAGGACTGGAGTGGCTGGGGCTAAATTTTTAGGACAGTACTGAGAGCTGTGGGTGTTGTGGCATCTGGCTTTCATGATTAGATCTGAGGTGCCCATGTTTGACAAGTACATCTCTGCTATTCTCTTTCCATCAATTTTATAGGCTATTAAATAGTCATGGCCAATTATAGACCCCCCTCCCCCATACTGATTATCCAATTGATGTTTCTGACTGTGGAATCTCTAGACCTAGATCCCCAGGAGTCCTTTGAGCTACCAAATATCCCCTAGCAAATTTATTTTCTACTTGAGTCAGCTGTTTCTACTTAAATAGCAATAGCTCTTTTGTGTTGCTCAGTACTGCAGCTCTCTCTTTAAAACAGACTTCTTCCAAAAAGCGACCCTCTGTCTTGTCACCTTGTTTTCTGGTGTTAATTATCATTTCTGTATACGTTAAAATATTTTGTGTTGGACAGTTCATAAATCTTTAATGTGCACGATCGCGGGCAGTTGATTTGGATAGTTAGATAGTTGGGTGCACAAGTACCTTTTCAGTGTCCCGATGTAAAATCTGACTACAGATTTTATATTAATTAACATGAAGGATTCTAAGGGGGAGGTTTTTCTGTAGAAGTGGGGAGTGTTTAAGATAAGTACCTCACTACCACATCGAAAAGGCAGCTCTTCCTTCCCTAGAATCAAGGCTTGGGAGTCAATGAGGAAGAGGAAGTGGAAAGATTATGAGGCAGAGGTGATAGAAAGCATCAAAGATAACATGTCCTCCAGACATAGCAATACTGATGTACCCATGAATTCATAGAAACTGTGGCCACACATACAAGACCCACACAGGTACAAGCCAGACAGAGTCTCAGCACAGAGATGGGGAACTGGAGACCAAGTCCCACCCCTAGTCAAGAAGCTATTTGCATCTGATGTCACTGGATACATCAACCACATTCCAAGGTAGGCCTTGTGCCTAGTAGCAGGCCAACACAAAACAAACTCATGGAGGTTTTTAACTTCTTTTTTTTTTCTTTATAGTATTCTGCCTGTTTGATTTTTGTTCGGAGGTTATTTGTGTGTGTGTGGAGAAGTGTTCTTTGATTTGTTGTTGTTATTTTGTTGAGAGATGAGATAAAGAAAGAACCAAAATGGGTTTGGGTGGGTAGGGAGAATCTAGAATGAGTTGAAGGAGGGGGAGAATGTGATTGAATTATACTGAGTGAAAAATAAATCTTTGAAAACCATAAAAATAAACATTTACAAATCAAGCAACTTGATTTTTTAAAAACTATTTTTTAAATCTTCTGCAAGCAGCATGACTTCTTTCAGAATGAATGCATGCATCTAGACAACTCTTTAGGACCTCCACGAAGTTCTGTTTGAGCAATATTTGATGTCTCCTTTCAAATGAGAATTGGTGTATAGCACTCTGTCCGAGGCTTACTTTCATTACAAGGTGCCACATACCAGTCAGGGAGGTGACACTGTACACCATTTATATTTTTTACTTTTATTTTTTAAGTTAGCATAAAAAGTATTGGATTAAAAACCACCAGAGTATCTAATAATTATAAAGAACTTCATGAAATTTATTTCTCTAAAAAGAAAAAAAAAAGAGGCAGAGGGAAATGAGGTTCCTGTATCCAAGCCTCGTGACCTCAGTCTATCCCCAAAACTTACAAGTGGAGGGAGAAGACTATATCCTGCAAATGATCCCCTGACCTCCAAGCATGTGCCAGTACCCAACCCCTGACATCTAGCCCATCAGCAGCCAAACACCTGGAGAAGACAGTCACCTGGGAATCTTTTCAGTGTCGTGAGATTTCAGGCGATGGTTATTGATGACAGTGTAATGATCCTAACAGCTGGAACAGATGTTCTCTGACACATGCTTCTTTGCAGGCACCATCTATGTGTTCCATGCCAAAAAGTTCAGCCACGGGAGTTAATTCAGATAAACAACACGTGTTAAAATGGAACCTTGTTAGTAAAAAAGTAAGAAAGGGCAGAGAGAGCATCTGTGCCACAGGAAGAATGGCTGTTTCCCTCATATATCCCAATCCTGGTGGAAGGACACCAGCAATGAATCCTGTATCAACCCTTCCTTACTGTCTACGTTGTTTTCCTTTCTTTTCATTCTTCAGTCTGGACCTAAGGCTAAAGTCTGAGTTTCTAAGGGATGGTAGCACTGTCCTATTTCTGTTACAAAGTGCTTTCATCTATATTATATAAACTTTATAAAAAATCCAGTGCTATAAATAGCCTCAGCAATTTACAAATAAAGTGTCCAAGAGAGTAGAACTACATGGCTTCAGGTCCTTATAATTAACCATCACAGAGTTGGGACTTAATTCTCTTTTATGGTTTCTGTTTTGGGACCCCACTGGAGAGCAGAAATCTTAGCAACAGTGATCATAGTAAATGGGAAAAGGGTGCTGCTCTGGAAAGCATTTTAGAGCCACCAGAAGAGCCTAAACTACATATCCACCCCAGCTGTCTTCTCTGTAGCAAGTCCTGGGTGTTCTAAAGTGATCCTAGTAAGCAAGGTCTCAGAACCCAGATTTAAGATTTACATTCCGATGTATACGGCTCCTATCACTAGATATTTTTGACTTCAGTTTTCAATTTCTCTCGGTGTACTCCATGTACTAGAAAGCCCATCTCCTAAGACTTTATCTGTCTACACAATGAAAATCCTAACTGTGTTTACTCACGGGATGGTGAAAATCAATATGAAGTAATGTACTCGAGGACTGTAGGGCCACGCCTAGAAGTTCCCAACCATCCATCACTTTCTGTTATGTGGTTTAAGAAGCAAAGTTAGGCTTTCTTATGTAAGGCATGGAGACATATAAAGAAAAAGTTACTTCCTGCTTCCATTGAAGCATCAATATCAGATAGAGGAAGAGATGAGGAGGAAGAGGAAGGACAGGTGTCTCGAGAAAAGGGCTGTTATAGTTGTTTTGGGTTTCTTTGGCCTTTTGAAATAGGGTCTAACATGCAAGAGACTGGGCTTAAACTCTTTAAGGAGCTAAGGATGGCACTGAACTGATTGTTCTGCCTCTGCCCTCAGGGTTAGGATTACAGGGGAGAACTGCCTCACTGAGTTTATGCAGGACAGCAGATGAACCCAGGTCTCTGAGGCATGCTGGGCAAGCATTCTACCAAGAGCCAGCTCCTCCTGCTCTTCCTTTTGTTTTCTGTAGGGATCAACTGAGAGGCTTTAGCATCATCACGTTCTCCTTCTCATACTGTGAAGATCCGTCCCTTAGTACCCAGAATTCAGCAAAGGAAGAGTAAGGTGACTATAGTTACAAATAATATCATGGATGTTGTACCCCCCCCCCCGACTGGAATATTTTAGTGGCTGGTGGTTGTGGATGACAGAAGAGAGCAATGGCTCACATTAAACTGAAGTTAGAGACCACTTTGGTTCACTGAGAATTGAACCCCGGGCCTCTGGTTCAATCCCTCCCCCCACCCCCAGCCATCTTCCCGGCTTCATTTGTCTAGTTTTGTTTGTTTTTATAACTGCTGATTTGCATTCTTCTAGATTTCACTGAGACCTCAGTTGGTTTCTTTATTTGGTCATTATTGGTTTATGTATAAACTTATTGTGTGAGAGCAGGTATGTGGAGGTCAGAGGACCGATAGTGTAGTTAGTGTTCTCTAGCCACCACATCAGCTTCAGGGATCAAACTAAGGCCATCAGACTTGGTGGCAAGTCTCTTTTCTCCCTGAGACATCTCACTAAGCCTTGGTTTACTTAACCAGTATCTTGCTTTGTACCAAAGGATAGTTTCAAACTTGCTTTGTATCACAGTCTGGCCTTGCAAGCCTGCCTCTGCAGCCGGCTAGTCTTGCCGGGTGTGCTCCACTACAGCCAGCAGGAACACTCCTCACCAGCAAGTCCATCACCTCAATGTCTTTGCAATACATCACAAGAGAATAATGTTATTTTGAAGGCATCACCTTTAAAAACTGCTTTTTATGAGACATGCTGAGATTGGTACAATGCCTTACCACTTACACTGTGGCCTTCTCAGTAAGCAACTTTGTCTGAAGATATGTCTTCAGGTGTCAGAATGTCACGCAATGTTGGTTTTAATTTGTACTGGACACTACAGTGTTGTCTCTTCATAGCGTTTTCGGTTGTGATTAATGATCCTGGGCATGGCACTTACGGTGACAGGGTGGCAAAGACCCATCATCATTGTTGTCTTTAGCAATCTCAACAGATGTGCGGCAAATAGCAATGGGTGGGTTTGTTCTCTATGCAGCGCACTTGGAAAATAGCAGTGGGCGATCAAAAGAATTCAAAGTATTGTTTTATTTCCATATATGTCTATGTATATGTCTGTGAATGTGTGTGAACTAGAATGTGCACTAGAAGATGGCATTGGATTCCCTGGAGCTGGAGTTACAGGTAATTGTGAGCTACCCTGGAGCTGGAGTTATAGGTAATTGTGAGCTACTCTGGAGCTGGAGTTAAAGGTAATTGTGAGCTACCCTGGAGCTGGAGTTATAGGTAATTGTGAGCTACTCTGGAGCTGGAGTTAAAGGTAATTGTGAGCTACCCTGGAGCTGGAGTTATAGGTAATTGTGAGCTACTCAGCTTAGGTGCTAAGAACTAAACTGATCCTCTCTGAGAGCAAAGCATGAACTTGGGCCACTCTACAGGCATGCTGGATGCTCCCAGCAGGTTCTCTGGTGTAGGTAGAATTGGTCACCTGCAGGGCTCCAAGAAGGCATATTTCAAGGTCTCTTAGCTTTATTCACCAGGGCTTGGATTTCGGCGGGGTCTTCTGCATTCTTATTTTCTCGGAAGGCATCTCTTATTCTCCCAACAGCATACATTCTGTAAACTGTGGCCGCTGAAATGCTTGCTGTCTCTCATCACCGCCCGGTACAGATCTAAAACTTGTGCACAGCTAGAGGCTGCCATGTTGGAAACAAACAGAAAAACTAATAACAAAAACCAATCAGACCCTTCTTTGTAGAGGTCCCGAGTTTAACCCAAATGTCAACTGATGCAAAGAGCACCCTGAATGGCTGGAGCTGAGGCGAGGAGGCCTGGCTCTTGGCCTAGCTTGCAGCCTTGAGGCAGCCTGCGGAGGGGAGGCACCATGTCCTTGAGGCTATGAATTCCACAAAGGCTGTCCCTGAGCCACAGGAGGCCAATCTGTTCACTTGACCCTGGACTCACAATCTCCTCAGCTTTTTGGAACCGCCTAGGGGCGTGGCATAGACCCCGAAATGCTGTTTCTTAAATTGAAGAATTTTAGGGAGGAAAACATTTGTTGTGTGTGTTAAAGTACTTTACTTTACAGGTTAACCGTTTGTGACTCAGGTATGTTTCATAGACATCTTTTTGAACAGATGTAATTCTTACTAAATTTGTTGATGATTTCATATGTGCATAGGATGCGACCTGGTTATTCACACCCCACTGTCTCCTATCTCCCTCCCACACATCAAACTTCCCCTCTCCCCTTCCTTTTTCACATTCGTGCCTTTTCCAATTTGCTTTGTGACCTGCTCAGATTTACTGTTGTTCTTTGTGTAATTTGTAATTGTTGTTCTTTGTGTATAGACCTGATCATAGGAGTCTGCTAGACTTACTCACAACAAAAGAACACAACCAAACACAATGACTACCCTGCCCCCAGAACCCTCAAGCAGCCAATAGTTCAGCAGAGAGGAACAGGGTCTATATATAAATTTATGGTTTTGTTTTTAGCTTTGTTATCTCCAGGTCTTTGGGCTCAGTCTTCTCTTCATCCCAGTAATCACTCATCTACAGGCCATGGGAAACTGAACCCCTGTTTCCTAGTGAAAGGTTTGTTGCAGTTTCACAAATAGGAGTTTTTGATGTCTTGATCATCTCATCTTACTTTCTCTTCTCTCAAAAACACATCCAAACAGACTTCTTGTTTTACTTAAAGTTTCCATTGCTAGGAAGAGACACCAAGACCAAGGCAACTCATAAAAGACAACAATTAATTGGGGCTGGCTTACAGTTTTCAGAGGTTCAGTCAATTATCCTCAAGGTGGGGACACAACAGCCTCTCAGCAGGTGTGGCACTGGAGAAACAAGAGTTCTGCATCTTGATCTGAGTCCAGCCAGGAGAAAATTGACTTTTCAGCATTCGACAGATCTTCAAAGCCAATTCCCCCAGTGACAAACTTTCTTCAACAAGGCCATATCTCCTAACAGTACCACTTCCTATGGGCCAACCATATTCAAACACCACACCAATTAATGGAGTAAGGGGAAAACTAAAGTGATAATGGCCATCATTATGTCTGCATTCTTTTTTCTTGAAAAAGAGATTTAAAAATTAACTGTAAAAGACATTAGTAGGTCTGGAGATGAGTGTAATTTCTGTAACAACTTCATATAGAAGAGTGCCATACCCTCCAACCTTTTTTCTTGATAGTTTATCTCTCAGCTCAGCTCAAGGGCTAAAGAAAAATTACTGCCATTAGGATAGGAAGAAAGATGCATTTGTTTCTGACCATCTTTGGGAGTGCTGGGTAAATGTAGAGATTTCTGGCTGGATTTTGATTCAGCATTCTTGATTTGGGAGCTTTTCCTCTCTGTCATCCTCTTTGTTAACCAAAACAGGAATCCTTACTGTCCTGTTGCATTTCTTGGTACACCCTTCCCACCTAGTTCTCTCTCTGTGAACTCACTGTTAGTGTATAACATACATAAGCTACTGGGTTTTGTATGTTGATATTTACCTACAGTTTTACTGAAAGTGTTAGTAAGATATAAGGCATTTTATGGTAGAGACTATAGGACATTTCAACTACAGAATTCTGTTATCTTAAAAAAAATAGTTTGACTTCTTCCTTTCCTATTTTTATCCTTTTTGTGACTCTCTCTCTCTCTCTCTCTCTCTCTCTCTCTCTCTCTCTCTCTCTCTCTCTCTCTCTTTCTCTCTCGTCCTCTATCCATAGCAAGACTCTAACTGCAATATAGAGGGGAAGAGGTGAGTGGGCATCCTTGTCTTTTCCTGACATGGAGGAAAATGATCTTTTGCCATTCAGTGTAGCACTGGTTATAAGTTTCTCATATACTGCATCATTACTTTGGGTTACACATCATCTGTTCCTAATGTGTTCAGAACTTATCATGAAGGCATGTTGAACTTTGTCAAATGTCTTCTGGGAATCTATTGATATACTTACATGATTTATGACCTTACATTTACATATAGGGTGTATTATGTTTATTGGTTTGCATATGCTGAACTAATATTTTATCTCTGTTATGAAGCCTGATTGTTTGATATATGATCTTTCTAATATGCTTCTGAATTCTGTTTGCAAGTCCTTCTGAATTTTCATTTTATTGTGTGTGTGACCTACGGAGTTGAGAAGAGGGTGCTAATTACCCTGTAGATTTCTGAGAACCAAATTATGCCCCCCTGGAAGAGCAGGAAGCATGTCTAACCACCACTGAAACATCTCTCTATTCCCTTGTTGGTAATTTTGCACCAATGTTTATAAAAAATTGGTTAATTGATTTCTTTTTTTTTAAACCCTAAGACAATCCTCTTATAATTTCTTTAAAAAGATTTGTTTATTTATGTGAGTACAATGTAGCTGTCTTCAGACACACCAGAAGAGGGCATCAGATCCCATTACAGATGGTTGGGAGCTATCATGTGGTTGCTGGGAATTGAACTCAGTACCTCTGGAAGAGAAGTTGGTACTCTTAACCTCAGAGCCATCTCTTCAGCCCATTGCTTGATTTCTTAATGTGTAGTATGTTTATCCAGTTTTGCCATCAGGATAATACTGGCCTATAGAAAGATTTTGGTAGAGTCTCTCCATTAAGTTTTATGGAACAAATTGATTCCTGTATTAGACCTTACTTAAAAGTATGAGAGAAGACATGTGTATAGCAAATACTTTTAGTCCTAGCACTCAGGAGGCAGAAGCAGGTGTGGATCTCTATGTGTGGAGTCAGACTGGTTTACATAAAGTTTAGGCTAGCCAGGGCTACATAGTGATATCCTGTCTCAAAAAACAAGAACAACAAACAAACAAAGTTTGATAAAATTAAACAGAGAAATCTTCTGGTTCTAGGCTTTTCTTTTTCTTTGCACAGAGATTTAATTACAGCCTTCTTCTTATTGTCCTAATAGGCCAGATTATTTATAACACCTGGGTTTAATTGTGGGCAGCATAGTGTATTTAGAAATTCATATACTTTTCATAGGTTTTCTAGCTTTTTAATGTGTAAGGTTTCAAACAATTCCTCAATGATATCCTGGATTTCACTGAAGTCTGTTTTAATGACATACTTCACCTAGAATTTCCTCTTCTTTCTTTTTGTCATTTTTACTAAGGTTTGGTCAATCTTCTTAACTTTTGCAAAACACTGACTCTTTGGTTGACCTTGTATGTTGATTTTTATTTCAATAACCTTTTCCCAAATTTGCATTAGTATTGTTATCATTATCTGGCCATCTCCAGGGTTTGGGGATTAGCTGCTTCTTGTTTTTCAGAGCCTTGATGTACATCATTAGGGTATTTGAGATGGCTGTTCTGATATGAAAGCTTATAATTATAACTTGTCTTCTTAACATTCTCTTGGCTATGTCCTGGAAGTTCTGGTAACTTGTATTTTCTTTTCTGTTTGACACTAGGTATCTTTACATTTCTTCAGATTTCTTCAATGACATACTATTGCTTCAAATTTATTCATTAAACTTTGATTTATGACTCATAACATGAACAATTTTGGAGGAGGTACTATGTGCCACTTAGAAAAACATGTATATTATTTGTTGGGTAGATATCCTGTATGTACATATTAAGTTCAGACAATTGATGGTGTACTTTAGCCTTTTTAAAAACATTTTTTTAAATTATAATGCAATTACATCCTTCCCACCAAAACCTCACATGTAACCCCCCCCCCACACACACACACTTTGCTCTCTTTCAAATCATAGCTTTTTTTCTTCCTTTGCTGTCATATACATATGGGTATACCCTGGAAAACCTACAACTGCCTTTCTAGACCAGATAACCCCTAACTACTTTCTCAGTATATGTCCTTATTCACAGATAAATCACAGACAATTCTCAGTTCCTCATTAAGGAACTATTTCTTTGCAACAGATGTGAGACCAGTACAGAAAATAACTGAAGAGCTCTGACAGACCTGAACATGACAAACACAGCTTTAGCAGGCCATGCCCTTGCCCATTCCTAAACCACAGATTACATTCCTAAAGCTGGCCACTAAATTCTATTTCTTTATTAGCCACTTCTTCCTCTTGGGCTGATTACCAACGTCCAGCTATCAAAGTATTGAAGTCCAGCAATTAAAAGCTCATTTTTTGATTACACTTAATTAACATGCTCAATCAAAACCAATTAACTTACCCTACCACATAGTTTCCCTTTATAAACTGCTATCGGCCTATGGACCATGTCTGTCTTCTCTCTATCCAGAAGCAGTTCTTTTTCCCCTGGGGTAAATATCCCTTCCCCTTTTCTGTTTATTCCCTTTCTCTTCTCCCTTTACCTCTATCTCCTGTCTACCTTATTCCCTGTCCTTTGTCCTTCTGGGGTAAATACATCTCCTTTGTTCTGAAAACTTGGTTTTGTTGTGTCTTATCCTGATTCCTGTTATTTCCATCACAAAGAGTCAAAATGCAGTTTCGGAGAATAGTTTCCAAATGCCTCTGTGAGCACTATGTGCATGTAGTGCACCAACATACATGGAGGGAACCCCCCACACCCACAATTTATTTGCTTGTTTTTTATTTATTTAGTGACTTAAGCATGCCTATTGGTTGTGATTTGTTTGGGACTTGTTTAGGATGACATTTTGGTGAGACCTTATAGATTCATTTTTGGTGAATAAATGTTTACAAATATTACATTTCTTGGACTCTTCTTCCTTTATACTTAGTGCCCCTCTTTATCTCTTCAGATTAGTTGTGATTGGAAATCTACTTTGTCAGATATGGGGATAGTGGTGTCTGTTTGCTTGGCAATTTGACTCCATCTTTTGATACTAGATTTTATATGTCTTTGCTAGTGTACTTCATCAAGGTAACAACAACCAGATGGCTACTGTCTTGATCCAGAAAGCTCTGCATCTCTTTTAATGGTTAACTGAGGCCACTTAAAGATTACTGAAAGGAGCCTGCTAATGTCTCATGATTTGCTAGGTGATGCTCTGGTTTTTTTGGATTATTGGTACTTCTTTTCTTTCTCCCTTAGTTTCGATTGCTGTGTTAGACATAAATGATTCACTCCTGGTACTTTTTCATTTGTTCTTTCCTAGAGTGACCCTCTGATGTGTTCTCATAGAAGCTTCATTCTTCCTACTGTCAACAGAGAATACCTTTCAAAATTTTCTGCAACACTGGCTTGGTTATTATGAATTATTTGACATAGCATTTGTCTTGAAATTTCCTTATATGTACATCTGTTTTGAAAGTTCGTTGGGCATATCATTCTTGCTTCATACTTTCAGAGCTTTAAAAGAAACCCCATTCTGTGTTTGTTTTTTTTTTTTTTTTTTAGTTTTTAAGATTGCTGATTAAATTCCTGAAATCATTCTGATACCTAGCTTTGTATGTTAGTTGGTCATTGTTCTATTACCACATTTAGTATTTCATTTTTTGACATACTGATTGTGATGTGTCAGAGTTTCTTCTCTTGAAATATGTATTTGGGATTGCAAATGCCTCTTGTGGTTGGATGTCTACTTCATTCTCTAGGTTCGGGAATTTTTGCTGTATTTTATTTAAGAGCATATTTATTTTGATTTTAATCTCTACTTTTCTGTTACATTCAAGAGTCTTACTCTTGAAGGTGTCCTAAACTTTCTGGAAATACTAGTCAGGTTCTTTAAATTTTTCCCCCTATGCATACCTGTAAAATATTATTTCCTTTCCCTAAAACTCATTCTTCTGCATGGTACTGTCTGTTGATATTTTCTGATGCTTTTTATTGACCATTTCTTTCCAGTCACTTTGTTTGGTTCTTGTTCAATAATGTCCCCTCCATATTTCAGACTTTCTTCTCCAGTAACTGTTTAAAGTTCATTTTGGAGATTATCCTATCAAAGTCTTGGACAGATTTTCTTAGTTTGGGCAAGTGTCTGATTCTTTTATATGTTGTTAATTCTCTTACAAAGTAAGGTTCTGAATTCTGTATTAGGCATTTCAGCTATTTCTGTGATTTTGGATTCCATTATAGGGGAGTTGGGAGTTTGTGAATGTTTGTAGCTGATAGCTGTATATTGTATTTCCTTGTTGTGTTTTATAGATCTGTTTAACTGGGTTTTTCTTCCAGTCCTAACATTCCATTCTTCTGAATCTATTCGGTTGTATTCTGGGCATCTTAGTGAAACAGTTATGCACATAAGGTTTAGAGATGAAGACTGCTGGAGAGTGGAATTGGTTCCTAGATGGGATAGCTGAGATGATCTGGTCATAGCTGGGTGATGGCAACTTGCTGCTCGCCAGGGAATCGAGATGGAGTGGAAACTCTAGCCCAGTCATGGATTCTGACATTTCAAGAGCTAAAACACTGCTGCGGAGCACCACAGGAGACAAAGCTCTGTCCCTCTAATGAACTGAAGCGAAAACGGATTTCTATGATGATCCCTAACTTACAAACATGAAAATAAACTCTTTTAAAAAGTAACACTAAATTGGATTTTATTTCTGTTAAATACAAAGTATTAGTTATAAATAACAGGAATATTATCTCAACTAAGAAGCTAGGTGTGGTGGCATATGGCTGCAATTCTAAGTTATGAGGCTGAGGCCAAAGAATTCCTGGGAGTCTGACCTCATCTTAGACTACACAGTTAAGATCTTACAACAGAAATCAAATCTCAAAACATAGTGAACTTCTGAAATTGTGAACCTACTTTAGGACAATGCACTCTATTTTAAGATACTACATTCTAATAAAAGCTAAAGGTAAATAAATTACTTTATGATTGTTTAAGAAACCTAGCACTAAAGGAGACTTCATTTATAGGGCCTAAAAGTAACTGCAATTGTTGCTGTGGTAAAATTTCTACTCTCTGAGCATTGCCCAATGTACACTTCCACTAATACCATGGGATATTAGTGTTCATAGTGGAACATGTGACTTTCTCCATTATTACAGATGATAATATAAAGGTGAAATGATTAAGAATTATCATTTCTACCTGTATTATCTAACAATTTGAAACATTGATAAGAATTGGCTTTTATTTTATTTTTTAATGTAGTGCAGGAGACTGAAGCTAGGGCCTTGTCTGTGTTGCACACATTTTCTGTTCCCGAGCAATCTTCCCATCCCAGACCTTAAATCTACACTGCACTGACTGCTTACTGAGGAGGGCCGCTGCTGCACTCAACCCAGACAAGTGTGGGAAATGGACAAGTCCTCTAGTGCATTCTCAGTTCTTTTAGAATCAGAAAACCTGTTTAGCTTGTGCTTTTCTGGAATGGCAAGGATTGCAATTTGCTGAATAGTGGTGTGTGTTTGTGTGTGCGTGTGCACATGCATCTGTGCATGCATGCATGCTTGCACATGTGGTCAATGTTTAAAACCTTCTTCCTCAAAACTTCTATTCCTCCCTGGGAAATAAATAAAGGATTTTAAGTAATGCATAAAACCTATAGGATCAATAAGTCATCATTACTCACATACAAAGATACTTTTCATTCATATATATATATATATATACATATACATACATACATATATATATATATGTATATATATATATGTGTATATATATATATATATATATATATATATATATATATAATTTCATTATGATATATAATCTCCAAGAAAGCTAGACTATCACTTCAATACCTGCTTCCCAGCATATGGTACATGGTAAATACAGACAATTTACCTGAAAAAGTCTTTCATGAGAAAGCAGAATATACCCTGAAGGGATGTATATCCTTAACTATAATAATTGTGGCCACATTTCATTTGCTTTGTGAACCAATTACATATGGTGGACATAATGAGAATGTCTGCTGCTGTGTCATAAAGAACACAGAGGCATTTGTTAATGGGAAGTCACTTGCACTCTCTGGATCTGTGGGAATGAACTTATGAAGGGACACGACCAGGTGAGATGAAAATTTCTAAAAGTCAAAATCTAAATTATTCCCAACAATTCAAATTTTAGCAAAACACACCAAAGATCAAAAGCTCTTCATATACAAGTAACAGACAAAGAGTATTAGAAAATTTAAATTTTTTAATAAATGTGCTTTGTTCACAAAATGTGAAAAAATACATCAAACACAAACGTACATTTTCAGGTACTCGGCCTCCAGCCACTTTGCAGCTACGGTGAAAGCACTAGATCTGTTCACGATCCTGATGAGCCCAACTAGCCACATGATCATCTGGCTTTTCTTTCTTTCCTTCCTTCTTTCTATCCTTTCTTTCTTTTCATTCCTTTTTTGTTTTTGTTTTTTGGATTTTCAGAGTCAGGGTTTCTTTATATAGCCTTGATGTCCCAGAACATGCTTTAAAGACCAGGTTATGGCCTCCAGGTCATAGCGATCCACCTGCCTCCGCCTCCCACGTTCTGGGGTTAAAAGGCTTAAGCCATCAGCACTCAGCCCAATTATCATGTTTTTGAAATACCAAGTTATTCTGGAGAAATGGTGTGAATGAGACAGGAAGTCCCTTAAATTATCGATATCCAGATGAAATAATTTTAGCGTACCTATACAATATTTGAAGGACCTATTAACTCCACTGGGTATTACTTATATAATCTGACCTCACCCCACAATGACTGCTTATATTTCAACACTTACACATTGAACTGGCCTTGTGGATATGTATTGGTGTAAGTTCTAATTTGAGTAAGCTGCATTTACAGTAAAAAAACGACATCAAATCAAATTAATTTATACTAAGTAGTAGTAGTTCTTATAAAGAGATTTTTAAAGTACTACTTAACAAATATCATGCATACCTGGGACCAAAAGCAGACTCAATATCAGTAAACAATCAGAAGAATTTATAGCACCAACATTTTTGCTGTGACATAAAAGTTGTCTCAAAGGTGATACCTAGACTAACCTTCCTAAGTACTGTTTCATTTTCTTTCAAAGCAATTTCATTTGGTGTATTGTTTCCTTTGCTCTTAGGATTTTAATGAGTAACAAAACAAACAAGAAAACAGTATGGTAAGAGAGACGCTACCAGAATATAGTTTTGTTTTATCCTGAACACAGTGCCTTTTCAATCTTTTGTTTTATTTTCTTTTGAAGAAGTTTTAGCAAATCCTACAGGCATGCGCCATCACAACCGGCACTGAAGAAGTTTTAAACCATTATCCTGTAGTGCCTAAACGAAAGGAAACTCTAATAGTGACTGGACTATGCGTTACTGAAAGGAAATGAACATTTTCACGTTCCTTATGGCATATTTGAACAACTAATGTTTATTGCATCTAGACAACTGGCTTTTCTAAAGTTAGTCATAATCAAGTTACTTTCATTAATTTAGCATGTGAAACTGAACATGAAATATTGGATACATACAATGAACACATATCTTAAAGTGTAAGCTTATGTATTTCTAAATAAAATTTGACATTCAAAGTTAACTATAGCAATTCACAATAAGCACAAAACATCCATTTTACCAGAGTAAAGAAGTGCAGTTTATGAAATTTAGGATCAACTATTGAAAATGCAAGTTTCTTTTAAAAATACATATGCACACACACAACACACACATACACACACACTCCCACAACATTAACCATGAAATCTGAAAGTGTGATATTTCAGTGCAAAAACCTCAGTATGAGGTAATTTTAATGTAATAACCACTTGAAAAAAATCCACACAGTGGCACTCTTTAAAACGATAGTTTACATGACACATGACAATTGCTGGCATGGACAAGACAAAGTGGACTACATGTTCATAAGTGTTTAGACTTGTCTTGTCTGGACATAGATTTCTAGTCAATCATTTGCTTCTAACTCAGAGACGCAGAAAGGCATGTATCAATGTGGAAAGGGAAGTTTCCCACAGCCAGCTAATTGTTTATACTGTCAAAGGAACCTTTCTGCTAGGGCTTTGAAAGAATTAGGATGACAAAGGTCAAGACCATTTTATGCAATTTTCAGTAGAGGGTTAATCTCAAAAGTGTTAATGAAATTCCAGACTTGTAGTGCAGCGCCACCTGAACGGACAGGTGAGGACCCTATCTGAGTTGGTCACAGCAGAAAATAAACTTTTACAAGTGCAAACCCTTTCACAAAGGTGTTCCAGGTCAGTACTGAGTATTATACACTGCTTCTTGCTTAAACAGAACATTCTGTAAATGCAGCCTAAGTTTTAAAAAAATAAAAATTAGCTTTCACAGGTAAATATTCTGAACACCCAAGCCTAAATCATTAAGAACGTCATAGGAATACTACTTTGGCAATGGTGTTTGCTGTTCTGTGTTAATTAGAATACACACTTTGGGAAATATCTCTTCCAATATCTAATGTTTCTGAATGAGCTTAATATAAACATTTGTCACCAATTTCAAAAAGTTCAGGAATACTGGATTGTTAGATGAAACTGAGTGGAAACTGTTTTCTGCAAAGGTAACAATTTAAAGAAAAGACAGGTGCACCACAAACAACGACACCAGCCTACGTGTGACATATTCAACTTGTGAGTCATCAAAGTGCAATCTACAGCTTTCTACACGTCTTAAGGTTCCTCAGGACAAGGGCGGAAAGTCAACACTAAACTGAATAAGGAAATACATAGTAAATTAGGCTTTACAACAGCACTAAAGAGAGAAAAGGTACCTTTTAAATCTTAATGCAAAATGCTAATGTAACAGTGGCTTCTGCTAAGACAGAAGTCACTCTGCATGAAACTTTAAGCTTCCTATATAAGAATAAATTTTGAAATCCAGAAGTAGAAAAAATAGCAAACTCTGTAAATGTTTGCATTTCTTCTGTGCAAACCAGGTTTTAAATACTGAGTTCATGTTAGTATTCTGATTAGTGTAAGCATTTACTTTAGGAATCTGGAATGGAAGGGCTTTAGCTTTTACATCAGCTTAAAAGTAAGATGGGATCCTCTAGCTCATAGAATGGGATGGAGCTGGCTTGACTTTCTCCAGAATCGGAATCATAGGGAGCTTCAGGGAGCTCTGTGAAACCGTCTGCTAGTTGTTCGTCTTCTATATCTGATCGGACATAGCAGGAAGGGTTGGAGTACTCCTCATCATCTACACTGTTGAAATCTTGAGGAATATATAACATCCCTGGATAGTTCCTACTAACCAAGTCGCTTGTGGTTTTAAGGGAGGTTTTTCTAAAAGCCATGAGATGCATATGAGAAAATTTGGAATACTTGAAGCGCTTAAAGCCCAGGGATTCTATAGCAATCTTCCAGCTCTTCATCATCATGGCGTGCCGGTTCTGATGGGAGGAATCGGGAGTGATGATGAGCAATAAACCGTTCAGCACTAACAGCTCGTGGGCTTTCTTGCAGCAAATCCATCGCTGGTAGGGTGATGGAAAATAGGAAAGAAGGAGAGAAAAAACAACCACATGAAAAAGTTCTCCCGGAAGAGAATCAATAGGATTTTTCAGTTGCTTCAGAAAAGCATCTATAGCGTCTTGTGCAAGTTGGAGTGGCTGCTGAAGCTGCAAGTTCAGGAAGTCACACTTATACACACTCTGTAAAACAAAAACAACAACAGAGAAGGTGAGAATTACACAGGGTGATATGTATGCCAGTGATCCCAGAATTCAGGAACCTGAACTAAGGACTGTATGTTGGAAGCCAGTCTGAGTGACATAGTGAGACCCTACCTCAAAAAAGAAAAAATAGTAAAATAAAAAGAATGCCAAAAATATGTACACCTTAATACACAAGATTCACGCCATGATATTTAACATCTCACAGCTTTTATATAGAATTCAGCGTTGATTACTTATTCCTTCTAACTCTACAAAGATTTTCATTTCTTTCTATTTACTTATTCATTTTTTATTTACTTGAGACAAGGTCTCCAGTGGTTCAAGGCTAATACTAGGCTTCTAAACCCGTCTTCTTTTTTCAAGTGTTGGGACTGCACATGTGTACCACCATGCCCTGTCCTCAACTAAACTTAAAAAACGTGAGCAATTAAGTCTCCCAAATTTCTAATCATCATTCTGTTCATGCAAACAAATATATATAAACTCTCTCACACACCACTAAATTAGGGCTAATTTAAAGCTCTATTTAAAATTGATCCTTATTTGAAATTTAATTCGAGTAGGAACATACAAGAATAATTCATTTCTAATGTTCCTCACATTTGTGTTCAGTTTATTATCAATAGTTAACCAAGTAAGCACACACACACACACACACACACACACACACACACACACACACACATGTCAAGTGCTGTGTTGCAGTGACAGAAGTGTAAGCGATGAATAAACTTTGTATATGAACAATGATGCTAGCATTCTTTAAAGGTCAGTAAAATGTTCTTTACTGTACTAAATCCAAACATTTAAAAATGATAACATTATTTTTACGCTTAAAAACCTTCTGCCTTGAAGCATTTATTGCATATTAAATTTAATTAATGCCATCAAAGATTAAAGAAAACACAACAAAGGGATAAATATGTCAGACACTAAACTCTACAGAAAAATGGCATGAGAAAGCATACAGGGTTTAGGTGAAGGCTTCATGGGTAAAAGCACTCACCATGATAACCTGGGGACCTAAGTTTTATCCCTAGAATTCACATGAAAAGCTGATGCACACAACCTAGAACCTTAGCACTCCTAAAATAAGGCGGAAGGCTAAGACAGGAGACTCAGTACAAAGGCAGTCGTCTGTGAACCTAAGCAATGCAGATACACAGACATCTTTGTAACCTTCAGTTTTAAATTACAATGATTTTTATGACAGCATATTTCCATATCCTGCCTTCTAGATATACAGAAGGTACAAACCAAAGGAAATAAAATATGTTAATACTGGTTAGCTAAATGCTAAACATATCAGAAATGACTTGCTAGTTGGTAGAAAGTAAGTATATTTTTGCTATTTTAAGAATGTAAAGATTGTGCTTTTCCTTTTTAAGGATACAAGTTAAAAACAGTCTGTAAATAAAACCACATACCTCTACAGCAGGTACAATATCTATGCCAACAGTTAGAAATTCTTCAAACTTCAAAAATGGATTAAAGCAGCTGCCAACATCAAGTAATCTGATCTTTCCTGAGGCTTGAAGCAACCTAAAAACAGGGACATGGTTTAAAAAGCACACAGAAAGTAACACATGTGAAACTCCCATGCAGAAAGAACAGTTCGCCTGTAGCTTATATGCTCTGGAAGTCTTGTCTTAGGTAGGCTTGAAGAAATGCTGTTGATGTTGGTATGTCTATGCGTTCCATATTAAAGGAGAAACGCTTGCGACTTCCATATACTACCATTTCTACTACCTTTAAATAAGTATAGGGCTTCTGAGAACAGCAGTAAAAGGTGAGGCCATGTTTTCTATTTCTTGAACTGTTTTAATGTCTGGTATATAGTGGAGTCTAACAGCTGCTTCTTCATTTAAACTTCTGTAGAGTATCCCAGCAGGAAGCCTCTGAGAGCACTCTACACTTACAGAGAAAAGTAAAGACCAAACAAATAAAAACAGAAATAGCAATTTATTATTGTGAAAATATTTTTTTCATAGCCAAGAACCACATATTAGAATTTGAGAACATTTTGTATAAGAAAGAATGAACTTAACTTAATTCTAAATAGTCAATACATTTGGAATTTCATTTTAAATCAACAAAAGGAAAACAATTAATAAATAATAAGATGGAATTCTTTACAACACTGAATTTTCTTATTGTTTATAAGTATTTATAAGTATTCTTCATTTCCAAAACAACAGAAAATGTGATAGGAAGTATAATCATGAGTTCAGTACAGAACTATGAAGTAGACAGTCATCTTTGTTGGTCCCAAATTCAGGCTGAATAAAAACATTAAAATAATATGACTGTTTCAATTTTGAACAGGTGCCATTTTAACTAATATAATAATTTTCTCTACAAAATTTATGAGTACACCCTGAGTAAATCAAAAATATAAACAATTATGTAAAGGCAACATTTTTTTTAAGGCTAAAGTGTAGAGATTTGTCTAGCTTTGTTCTGCACCTTGGCTACTATATGGTTTACAATAGCTTTAAACTACAAATTAAAAAATGGTTTTTCTTTTTAGAGAAGAAATTTAATAAGTGGATTATATATTCAGCTAAGACCTTGATATACTAACACTTAATTGAAATAAAAAGTCATCTGTTCCATTTCAAATCATATATAATAGACTTCTTAACTATAGTACACAACACTATCGAGTATTTCCATGTTAATTTTGTTTCACATGCACACACACACTCACACAGCGTTCACTTGGAGAACTTGCTAGTCCCCTGTAGTCCTATAACCTTATTCAGGTAAATTTTTAAAATTACATTACATTTATAAAAATCTGTTGAGTTGCTGGTAATCACAATCTTCAAATTGATAAAATATAACTACGTTGATAAGTTACTTATGAAAGCTATACACTTAATGATACATGCATAAGACTTTTCTTTATATGTAAACAATAAGACTATTATAAGGGTTATTCAAAAAAATCCCTCCAATACTATAAACAATAAAGAATATTCTTGAAATTAAATATGTTTAATTCTTCCATACAGTTACACTCCTGAGAAATTGGCCATTATTTCTATAAGAATAAATTGAACAAAGACTGTATTATAAGACTTGGTGCAGGAACATACTTCACAATTCTGTGAACCACTGTGGCTGCTTTGATTCTGGCAAACTTGCAATTAGGTAGCGAGTTTTCATCGGCTATGTGAAGCACAGGAAACAACTAGGGAGGAAAAGAAAGGCCCTTCAATAGCCAGAGGAACAAGAAGGGCAGACGGATGACTTAAGACCTCGTGGGGTACAAACAGTATATAGTTCCAGATCCTATGGTGGCAGTTTAAATAGCAGTAGCTATCCCTCAAGCTTCATGGCAGACGATTTAGACCCAAAATATACGAGTCACTGATGAAATTGGGTTATACAGTACAATCTAAAGGTCCTGTTAGATCTGAATTCTAGATTTCACAAGTGTTTAAACTTTTACAGGCTCAAGTGATCTCTTGATCACACACACACACACACACACACACACACACACACACACAGTGGATTAGTAGAGATTTTCATATATATGTATGCATGTTTTCCTTACTTGATTTTTTCCTTCCTATCAAAGTTCTTCCAAATAATGTTAACATTTTTTTCTTCAAAACAGTAAGGTAACTAGCAAAGTAGGGATCTTATAAGATACAGTATTTGGAATTTAGAGTTCATAAATACAAAGACCCACAACTGGACAAATGGTAGGGAATAAGAGAGCTTAGAAATCTGAGTCCTAAATGAGATGTCTCCATGGAACTCTGTTGAAAAGGAGGAAGAAAGGCTGTAGGAAGAAGGGATGAAGCGCACCAAGGAACCCGACAGCCTGTTGAAGCACACACCGGGCCTGCACAGCTCTAAGCCAGAGAAGGTCCCAGTGCCAGGGTGAAAGAGAAGTGGACACGTGTCTCATCCCTAGCCTAGAAGCTATCTCCAAATGATAAGGACTTTCAAAAGAATATTAGTCGTTTCCAGTGGGGTCTCTCTGGGTATACAAACATCCCATAAAGGAGGGCCAATGCCTAGCAGCAGATGACCAAGACAAACAAACTCAATCGTATTTTTGGAAGTCTGTGTGCGTGTGAGTGTCATAAAGCTTCATGTGACTGTAGTTTTTAAACCCTATAGGTCTTTTTGCTTCTATATTATAGCTTCCAGTTTTTTGTTTGTATGTGATTTCTGTGTTTGTGGATATGTGTGTCTATGTCTATATGTTTCCTGTGCTCTTTTTTCCTCTGTTCACTTATTCATTCTATACTA
Source organism: Micromys minutus (assembly GCF_963924665.1). Classification (NCBI taxonomy): domain Eukaryota; kingdom Metazoa; phylum Chordata; class Mammalia; order Rodentia; family Muridae; genus Micromys; species Micromys minutus. The sequence goes on from NC_137958.1 coordinate 38,072,688, forward strand.
TTTGTTTGTTTTTCTTTCACTTACTACTACTATTACAACAACAACAACAACTACTACTACTACTACTACTACTACTACTATAGATGCCTATTTATTTTCTAAAAGAGACCAAAAAAAAGGGTGTACATTTGACTGGGTAGGAAGATACTGGAGGAGCTGGGAGAGAGAAAACCATACTACATTGTACATAAAATCTACTTTCAATAACAAAAAACTGGAGTTTATGTTTTACCCTACATACATTATGTATAATACATTTTTAGGGTCTTAAAAATTAAAATAATGCCAAAGATGATGCCTTATTTGCCATCTTTGTGGAAATAACAAAATTTATGGTACTATTTAAAGCAGTGTATTGTCCAACTCTCAGTATCATTTCCAGATTGCATAAATGAACATTAAACTCTGTCATGAACTTTATGGATTAGAGAATGTGTACAACCTATCAGAAACACATTGTTTATAGTAGTTTAAAGTATGACAGGTAATTATTTGTCTTCTGTTGAAAATTCTCCTTCTAGCCATCCTACTTTTCACTTAGCTCCTAACACCGAGAAAACCATCTCTCAGGGTATTTTTGAGACTGGATCTCACTGTACAACTCAAGCACTGAACTCATCACTGTAGAGCACCAGGACCACAGCTCACAGCTGCATGGTGTGAGCTCTTGGCTTTAAGAACAGTGTATGAAAAAAAAATTAGAGCACAGAGGGGCTGGTCCCTTTGTCTAAAAAAAAAAAAAAAAAGAAATCTGCCCCACATTTCCTCCTCATTATGGAAAATGAACAATTCTAGTCCAAAATCTAAGACCTACTGAGCTCTGGACAAAATGCCTTGGGTGGAAAAACTCCATACCTGTCTTCACACGGTGAGTCAGGGTCAAAGGCATCATGTTTTTACACATATGGTAACAATTACTTTCCAGGCTGTGTGTTTCATGAAACAATGCAGCTGATTCTCACCTGCTTCCCAGCTTCCCATCTCACGCTACCTCCCTGCATGCATATATAATTCCTCCAGAAAAGAAACAAGTCCAAACTCCAAAGCACAGCTGTTCCCACTTAGATTATTTCTGAAATAACATTCTAGAATGGGTAGAATGTAAACCATGAAATATAATCTGAAACTTTCATTTTTTTCCTCTTCACTTAGCAGAAAAGAACTGCATATTGTATATAAAGTTAAAATAAGAACAAATTAGTTTTTCTACAAACATTCATTGTTACTATCTAAAACAAACCATGTATCCATGTCTTGTTTTTTAAGTAGCATGTGGTTTTCTGTTTCTTCTTTGAGTTAGTCTTGGGCACTGAATTCAGGGCTAGACAGTTGTTTAACCACTGAGTTTGCTCTCCACTCTTATGAATACTTTCTACTTGCAAACTACTATGTATATTATTAAGCAACCAGAAACAGTAATACAAAAATATACATTTGAAAAATTAAACATAATCTAAGATATTTATAATTTCATATATATTTCTTTTCTTTATTATTATATTTTCTTTTAAAAAAATACCTGTTTTTCCAACTTTCCTGTTACCTAGCAGAGAACAGGAAAACAGTAGCACTTAGCATATACTACTGTTTTGAATGACTAGAATAATTCCATCCTTATATGTTCTAGTTGCTGAGGCTACTTAATATTTCACTTATGAAATTTCTGCTCTTCAACTCTTAGCTTTTTTTCAGACTTATTGTCTTTTCAAATACTTTTGCTTATTTTTGTGCCTGCTTTTTACACACACACACACACACACACACACACACACACACACGGGGGCGGTGGGGGGAGACCGTCTCCAGTTTTGCTGGCTTAGAAAGAGTAAAGCCGTCTGTCAGTCACAATGTCCATTCACCTCTATTCTTCTATCCCCCAAGTCCTTCTCCTTAGTGCTCCTTATGCCTGAGTTAGGTTAATGGCACTTTGTACGTTACAGACATGGTTATCGGAATTTGTACAGTTCAATCCAGGGCACTTCTAAAAATAAAGGACAACTAGCAAACGTACAAGAAGACTGCAAATATAAAGCATGTGATCATTCCAATTTTAGGCGGAGTAGCAAATGAAATAAATTATAGTACCACTAATGGGTTAAGTGCTCAGCCAGGTAAATGTCTTACTTGACTTTCCCTCTTAATAGCCGAGTATGATTCTTTTCACTGCTTTTGGGATAGGAGCATGCTCAGTATACTCTAGCATGAAACATACTTGTATACTTTTTCTGAAAATCAGTGTTAAGTATATGGCACAAATTTTAATATTCTACATAGTACTATTATTTATTGTAGATTCCCAACAATTTTCTTATGAATTAATACTATAAACCCTTCTGATGAAAAATGAATTATATTTATCAAAATACAAACGATTTAAGAACAAAATTTTAAAAAGCATAAGTATGTTCTATGGCAGTCTATTAAAACAAAATGTGTTTACTGAGGTGCAATACTAATAACCATATCCTACTTTAATGGCAAGATAGCACTCCCTCGTGATAATTCATGCTTGGGTGTATCATGTGACTGTAATAACCTTATAAGCTTATAACTCTACGGCTGGATTAAGGGAGCCTCTCAAGCAAACACTTTCTCAGTTCCACAGTCTGTGCCTCTAGGGAATGTAAGGAGAGGCTATTCATAAGCCACAGAACTTCTCTTAAAGTTTCATGTTTTCACCATCAATTACATTTTTATGGACTAGTGCAGCACACACACACACACACACACACACACACACAACCAAAACAAACAAATGAAAACTATAAAATAGTTGAGACTAGAAAAACAATTAGCTTTGTATTTTGTATCATTTTATACAACTCCTGTTCAATTCTGTAATCTATACTTACATCTGTCTTTATGCCTGGATTTCATTCTTTCTTGTAACCTGATCACCCTTTCTTCGTCTCTTTTCTAGATGTTATATAGACTAGGATCTACATGAGGGAAACTATGGACTTCTTTTGAATTTGGCTGACCTATCTTAGTGTTATATATTCTCAGTCCATCCATAGATCTGCAAATGTCATGATTTCATTTTTCTTTATAACTGAGCACTATATCATTTTGTATGCACACAACACTCTCATTATTGGTTCTTCTACTGAGGGGCATCTTGATTGTTCTATTTCCTTGAACAGTAAGTAGAAGAATGACTAACATGGTTGTGCACATATCTCAGTGATAGGGTATGGAATGTGTTGATTATTTGTCTAGGAGGGAAAGAGTTGGGTTATGAGGCAGTAAATGAATTTTTTTGTGGCAGTTGATTTGATCAGATCATTTGATGACAGTTATTCTATGTGGGATGAAGTAGAAGCTCAAAGTTCCTTTAAGTGTGGTTTCTGATAACAAGGGTGTAGTTCTGAATGAAGAAATTTGGATGTGCACACAAGGCTGGATCCACAGGCTTCAAACCTTGGCCCCAATCCCAAGTCCACACAGGTGACCCTGGTCAACCCAAAGGGACAACAAAGAAAAGAAAAAGACAAGAGACTTGACTGTAGAAAAGAGAGTAGTATGAAGGGGCAGGGTGAACAGGAAAGAGGGGCAGAAAGAGCTACCAAAATGGATCATACATATGTGTGAAAGAACAAATGTCCAAATGACAAATTCAATAAACAAAAAAATTTACAAATGAAAGCAGTCCTCGTGGGGAAATAAGTAGGCAAGAATTAAAACTGTAATGCTGTGTTTTATTCTTCCTTCAACCCAATTCTGTAACCTATACTTACATCTGGATAGCAGCCTGAGAGCTAATCTCTGTTTTAGTATTTTGTTAATGTGATTATGTTAACATTCAAGTATTTATTTAGATGGCTCTGGATAATGAAAAAACAAGTCAGTACACATACAAACAAATAATACGTGCTTAGCCGGCTTTGTAAAACTAATCTGTATTTTCTAAAGATGTTTTCCTAACCTTTTCAGTTACCATCACCCTGGTAAGCCTGCCATTACCCTGCTGACCCCACCCCACCCCAGATGGACTCCAAGTCACTAGAATTTAGCTATTACCCTTAAAATTCTACAAATACCTCAAGGTTGATGACCTCTTAGTTATTAGAGCCAAGAACAGCCAATTAGTTTGTATCTTACTGGTGAAAACAAACATTATTTCAAAAGAAAACACAGAAGAATCCATTTCTCAAATTATTTTTTTACATTTTATGTAAAATGTCACTAGCTTTATGTTTACATTGGATCAAGTTAAATTAAATTTCAGTTACCAAAGTAATAATAATTTTAGGTAGTAAACCTAAATACTGGTAGGAAGATAGTTCTAAGAATTATATTAAGACTTTTATACACTGAGATTAACAAGATGTTTAAATCATCTAAAACTCTTACTAAGAGGGTACATTTATTTTTTATGTTCCTCCAAACAGTATTTATTTCAGTAGAAAATACTTTGTAGCTGTGATTTTCTTTAAAAATAACATATTACAGATATCTGGACAACGGTTCTGGTTCATGATGATTTCCCAGCTGAGTCGTTACTCAAATGATATTTGAGTTTGTAGTCTCATAGCACTTATTCCAACAACCAATACTGAGTCATTACCAGAGAGGTCAGGACTTTGGAACTTTATTTCTTCTTATTCTTAAAACGTAGCTTGGAAAATAGACAGAATTAGTCTTTAAACTTATCTACTCTTTGATTTTTTCATATACAGTCATAGGATATATTTTTAGCTTACAGCCCACTGAGTGAAGTTGTTGTTACCAGGATGTTCACAGACCCAGGGTATGGATAACCTAAGACAGGCCCTGCCTCTCAAGATAACCCAGTCTCCTTCCACAAGCAGCACCTACTATGAACAGCTCTTGGGTAGGAGGGCTTGTGAGTCACTCTCCCCATCCATGCTGGAATACGACTGCCTTGATCTTGTGCAGCCAGAGATGCTGGGAGTTCATGAGAGCAATGGTCCTGTCACATCCAAAAGACATTCATAACAGTCCTTTTCTTATAATCTCCCATGGTGTTCCCAAAAACTGTGGGTAGGGACTGAGCTAACAGAAGTCTCATTTAGAGCTCATAGCTCCATAGTCACTTCTGATCTGCATTTTGTTCAGTTGCAAATCTCAGTCAGCCACGATCTGCTTTGAAGGGTGTGATGACTTGAAATTGTCAACACAAACTGCAGTCACATGGGAAGAATCTCAGTTGAGAAAATCCTTCCATCAAAATTTTCTGTAGGGAAGCCCGGGGGAGATTTTCTTATAACAGTCTTAACATTCAAGAGCTCACATACGCTGGTCAGCACTAAGATCCTAATACTTAAGTGGGTAAATGAAGTAAACATGTAATTCTTAAAAACCAAAATGAGACATAAAGAGCCTGTACAAAGCTATTACCTTGGTTGTTGACAAGGTCACAAGCCAAAACAGTATTTTCATTTTGTTTCTCTCTTTGGTTTTTTGAGCTAGGGTTTCTCTGTGCAGTCCCGAACTTGCACTGTTGGACAGGCTGGCCTCACCCAGAGATTTGCCTGCCTTGCTACCCAAGTGCAGGAATCAAAGGCATGTACGATCACCAACTGGCTTCAAAACAATATTCTTGTTGCATAGTCACAATGAATATATTGATAATGAGTTTCTTCTCTTAAACTAAAAATTAATTTAAAATGGCTTCTTTGGAAAAAGTTCTAAGACCAAACCCAAGTTCCAGTTCCTTGTTCTTATTGTGTATTTTGAAAAGTAAAGTAGTATCACGCATGCCTCATTTCTGCCATAACACGCACTCAAACTCCACAGAACATATTTTACTTCCCTAATCATGTACCATGTCCCTTGTTCTTTATTTGATTAATTTACTTCTTACAATATATGTACACACACACATTAATACAAGGAGTTGTCAGTTTATTCTAGATTCAATATAGAGAAAAAAAAATCACAAAATATGAAAACACTCAATGCTGGTAAGTTTACGTAATGAGTACTTACTGAAGTCCACTCAGCAGTCGTGGTCAAGAGCCTAGAGCCACTTACAGTGGCCCTGTGTAGGCAATCATCCCGTCTTCTCTCACATGTACTCTACTTAGTAATAGATAATCAGATAGGAACACCTGTTTTCCTGAATATCTAACAGATTCAAACCATCATAGTGAGGTACACACACTGGTGACATTTTTATGAAGAACACTGTGCAAAAATGAGTGTTTTATTGGCACAGAAAGTGTACAAAGTCTGTATGGGACACAGGCTTTACTGTATAAAAACAAATGCCCACAGAAAGCTTGGAAAGAAATATACGTAAAATGTAACCATGTTTGAAAGACCATTTCCCTTTTACTTACCATCCTTATATACAACATTTTCACATCTCCGTTTAATTGGTAATCAGGAAAATGTGTGATAGTGATTTGAATATGATGTAAGTACTACGGATATAGGAGGTTAGACAGTGCTGATGCGATGGTCTGAACGGTGGTCTCCACAGGCTCATATATTCGAATGTTTGGGTCCCACTTTGTACATTTTTTGGTGACAAATACCGAGGTGAAATCACCTTAGGCAAAGTTACTCTAATGCTTAAAGTTACATAATGTAAATTCTTACCTTTAACAATCATATTTAGGAACTTTCCTCTAAATAGTACAAAAGTATAGTTTCACCTTTACAATTAAATCAGAAGATATATGACTATGGTAAATGCTGATTGTAATGGTTAATGTTGACTGTCACTTGGGGGTCTAAAATCTCCTAGGAACAAGCCCCTGTGTGAATCTAAAGGGGATTGTCAAAATTAGGTTGGACTCTGGGAATACCTTTGATAGATTATCTGATTATTTAATTGAGGTGGGAAGGCCCATCTGATTTGTGGGCACTACCACGCTGAGCTGTGTTCCGGACTAAATAAAAACAAGAGTTAGTTAGGCACACTAGCACTCACCCCTCTCTGTGTCCTTACGTGGGTACAGCAAGGCCAGCTTCCTTGAGCCCCTACTGCTGTCTTCCCTAATCAAGATAGACTGTACCCTTGAATTGGGAGCCAAAATAAATCCTTAAGTTACTTCTGTCCTTCATTTTGTCACAGCAATGAGATAAGTAACTAAATACATCAACAAATATATTCTTCAAGAAATAACGATACAGTTAAAAAAAAAGTCATGGAAAATAACCATTCTAAAAGTTTCAAAGGAGAGGCGAATAGGTTGAGAGATGTCTGTTATGAAAACAAGTTGAATGCAGGCAAAGAACACTGCAGGTCTGGCCGCGTGTCCTTTTGCCATACCTGCCTCACCAAGAGGAAACCTCGATTCTTCCAGGTCAAAGCTGGCTGTGAAATGGGCTGGATTGGTTTGGACTGTAGGGTGGAAACTTTACAGAGTATTCTCAGTAAACAGGGTAAACTCTGCTTGGAACAAACAGTGACAATCAGTCGGTAGGCTAGGCTTGGGTCGCTATGCTAGTCTTGGTCAGGCTGAGCTTCAAACTAGAAGATAAACCAGAAACTTTGGAAATAAAATAGATACAGAGGAACCAGATATGCCTGCCACAAGACCATGGCTGAAGAGGGACTGGCAAAAAGTGAAGGGTGGGGCTGTTTTCCAAACTAATCACATTTCATACGTCCTCCACATTTAACTCTTACATAGACAGGCAGAAGATGGAAGTTATGTGGCCCAAGTATTAGAGTACAACTTTTCCTCTATCAGTGTTTGGCAGTACCGGGGACTGAACTGTAATAGGCCCTGAGACCTCAGCACAACCGACGCCACAGAAGTGACATTCAGGGTGAGAGACTCTACGTGGATAGCACCGCCTGCCAACACTAGAATAAATGACTAGCCTGTCGAAGACCATCTCTAAATATAGCAACCCTTCTACCTGAAGTTCCGGAACACGGTTTTTATGTCTGAAAACTCATCCGAAGAAAGGCTGAGCAAGGATTCTGAGCACCCAGTGTGGGCCCTAGCTGGCTAATAAAGACTTTATGTTGGCTTAACGTCAAGTCCGAGCAGTCTTTCCTTCCGAATCCCCCCAACAGTGCCCAGGGCCTTACAGATGCAGGCAAGTGCTCTAGCACTAACCACCAACTTCCAAATATTTATGTCATGACACCTAAGAGACAAGATGTCTGATGAGTCATTAAAAGCTTTGTAACAATCTTAAAGATGACTTACTCTTTTGTAGTGAACTAATCAATGATGTAATAATTTTACATAGATGAAATTACTCATAACTAGTTAATACTAATACTAGTTAACACAATATAAGGTCAGAGTAACCAAAAACATTGCTATGCTGGTATCAAGAGTTCAGCTTACTCAAATATACCTACTCAAAATTAAGAGTTTAATTTTGCTGTTTCCAGCATTTATTAAGAATATTCCTATAACTTTCAAACAATTAGTAAAATATTATATGACACAGAAATTTATTCTGACATTATGATGATACATAACTTTAATACCAATGATTAACTGAATTAAAATTTTCATGAATTTTCAAGTTTTATATCTATTTGCATAAAGGTAGATTGTATACATACATTTTTTATTCAATAATAGCATGATGATGGTTTGTTAGTATTAATATTATTTATTTATAATTTTAGTGGCTAACTACTTTAAACAGTTTTCATGATTTTGATTTTGTATAGATTCATAATAATTATAACATTAAATAAACCATTATTTTTTAATTTTTAGTAAGGACAATATATGCTGCAGAAAGTTTTCATATACGTCTTAAAATTATAAAATAGTCTTATACTTAAAGATATGATAAATTTGTCTGTCTCAGCCTTCCCTACATCAGAGAAGAAAGTAGCCTGCTACTGTTACCTGTCACACCATTTACACTGTATTCTGTTCTACTATACTACTCATGTTAGCATAGCTCCCTGGGGGACATGTTGACTGAAATAGATGAAATATACTTACTCAGTTATAAATTCAGGGCTTGTAAAGCTGAGGTTTGTTAGAGGTCCTTCAAGTTTAGAAGACTCGTGCACGGTTAAGGCTGGAGTGGTCTTAGTGGCGAGGACAGCTCGTTTTTCATCTTTCTCAAGTGCTTTTCTCTTGCCACCATTTTGGAAATACTCTCTGCAAACACTAAAAATCAAAATATTTTAAAACATTAGATGTGATGAAATAAAATGAAAAAAAACCCTAAAATAAATAACCCTTCATTATTCACAATGTAAAACTTTCAAATTAAAAGGTCCTATTTTTAAAACCCAAATATTACAGTGATAGCTATTCTTGGTTGTTAACTTGATTACATCTGGAATTAACCCAAGTGGCTGGGTTTACTTGTGAGGGATTTTTTTCCACTGGATCATTTGAGTTGACAAGACCAACTGTAAATCCAAATCTTCTAAGGTAGGAAAGACTTTAAAGCTGGACCGACTGTCACTTCTGCTGACTGCCTACATAAAGGATGTGGAAAATGAAAGCACTTGCTCTTTGCCTGCTTGCCCTTGCTTTCCCTGGCTCGTTCCTTAACTGATGGTCTTTGAGCCTGTTTCTTCAGGAATATGCTGAAGTCCAGCTGAGACATCCAGCCTCATGGACTGAACAACTACCAGACTCTTGTACTTTCTGTTGGGAGGCTGCAATATTTGAGCACACAGCCTGTAAGCCACTCTAATAAATCCCATTTATTTATTTACTTTTATTGTTTGCTTGCTTATTTGTTTATTGGCAGATGATAGATATTAGGCAGATATAAAGAGATGATAGATTCATCCTATCAGTTCTGTTCCTGTAGAGAATGCTGACTAATACAATTACATTATAATTTCAAATACATTATTATAAAAATGTTAAATAGTTAAAAGTTGCTTCTATCTTTTGCCATCTCTTTCCCCATCCATTTGTCAGCTACAAGCCTAGCTCAAGATTTGCAACCAATGACCCCTGATCAATCAAGAAAATACAATACTAAACATTTATGTAGCAAACTCTGTTGCACCCAATTTTATAAAAAAGCATACAAATGGAATTAAAACCACAAAATTAACACAAACCCAGTAACAGCAGGTGACTTCAAAACCTCCCTTTTGCCAATAAATAGGACATCTGGACAAAAACAAACCAAGAAATCCCAGAATTAAAAAACATTATATCAAAAGGCCCTAGGAGATACCTATTGAATATTCCACTCAAACACCAAAGAATATTTATTCTACTAAGACACAGGAAAGCTTCTCTAAAGTAAACCACATGCCAGGACACAAACCAACCTAAAGGAATACAGAAAAACTGATATAACCCCATGCATCCTATGTGGTCATTATGAAATAAAATGCAAAACTGACAGAGAATCAAACTCTAGGAGGGGTACAAACTCATGGAAATTAAATCATTACTGAATGATGAGTGGATCAAAAAAAAAAAAAAAAAAAAAAAAGACTCAGAATGAAATCAAAATATCCTAAAACTAAACAGGGACAATAAAACCTATGGGGGCAGAGTAAAAAATAAATGACTTTATGGAACAACTCAAAAATTTGGAAAAACAGGAAAAAGTGAAACTCAGACCCAACAGGCAATAAGCAATAACAAAAATTAAAGTACAAATTAATGAAATAGAAACTTGGCCCACTAACCAAAAGAAACAGATGACCTATATTAACAGAACCAGAAATGAACAGGAAACATTACAATGGACTCCAGAAAAATTCAGAATGTTACAAGGAAATACTTTTAAAAAAATCTGTACTCCATTAAGTTGGAAAGTCTAAAATGAATAAATTTTCAAGTTATCAAACTTAGACTGAGGAGAGATCTGAAGCTTAAACAGACCCAGAACAATATAGGAGACTGAAATTCTTCTTTTGACTAAGAAAATAAAAAGCCTATTGACCACGAAAAATCCAGGCACAGATTCAGGGGAGAATTCTACCAAACTTCTAAAGAACTACAACTAATATTTCTATTCTTTTGTACAAAGAGGAACATTCCCAAAATTTTCTATGAAGCCTGTGTTATCTGACTGCCCACACCAGGTAAAAACATAACAGCAATGAAACCAAATTAAACAAATTACAGGCCAATACACCCAAACAGCACAGATGCAAGCACCCTCAATAAAACACTCTTAAGTTTAGGGGCATGCCCATGAGTAGTTTGGTCAACACAAAACAGTTTCTATGGCTTCTCTTTTGTGAGTTTTTGTTTCATTTTGTTATTTTCTGGTCTTACTAATTTTTTGTTTGATTTGATTTTTTTTGTTTGTTGTTGATTGTTTATTAGTTTTGAAGAGGGAAAACAAAGTTGGGAGGGTAAGGAGAATGGAGGGGAAATAATATAGTCAAAATGCAAAAAAGGTCTTGAAGGATGATAGACTTTACTGAATTCAATTTTTTCATTATAGCTGAGATCACATCTATATACTACTTGGGGAAAGGGAAAGAATATGATTAAAATATACTGTGTGAAAGTAAATTTTAAATGAAAAACAAAGATCACTCACCAAGATCAAGTTAGCTTCATCATGGCAATGTGGGATAGTTTAACATATTTAAGCCAATGAATATAATAAATTGTATAAATGTGTTTAAAGACAAAAACCTTATGAAAGTCTCAATAGGTGCAGAATAAATCTTGACAAAATACAAAATATATTTCTTGGCATTGTTATTTTGCTTTTTAAACAGAACACCACTTGGTATTTATAGTCATAAAATAATCAAAAGTCCATCACCCATGGTGTTTTTTTAAAGCATTATTATAATGTACTCAATCCACCAATTCACTTATTTTAGCACAAAGTAATTTGCAGCTTGTCAGCCAACATCCATGATAGTGTATTTCATAAAACTGAATGCAAGAAGAAAGAAGTGTAAGAAAGTATAAGAAAGTTTCAGAAGAATTTTCCATAGCTAGTCATCTTCCTTGGTTTCTCTGTCATCCATAGTTGATCGTTTTGTCACAGTATCATAGCATTTCCACTTGTCTGGGGTATAAGATGCTATCCCAAGGGGAAGAAGAGCTGAGCAGCATGCTGTTCCCTAAGATTGATTGTCAGGCCCCAGAGGAGTCTTGTTAGCATCAGGAACATCTAGCCAACAATGGGAAAAAAACAGCTCTCTAAAGGCCAACATAAGCACAATCAACAAGAGCCCAGGCAATGTGGGAGCAATGTCCAGCTATCCCGCCATAGCAAGCCTGCATATCCTAACACAGCAGATGCACTAGAAGATGACCTTAAATCCTGCAAACCAAAGGAAGAGAAACACACACACACACACACACACACACACACAAAAGGAATTCACAATCGCTGTTCACTAATATTTCTCTACATCAAAGAACTCAATTCCCTAATAAAAAGACAAATACTAACAGAATAGATATGAAAACAGGATCTATCATTCTGCTGCATACAAGAAACACACCTCAGCAATGAAGATAGACATTATCTCAGAGTAAAGGGCTGGAAAAAGGTCTTCCAATTAACAGACCGAAAAGCAAGCTAGAGTAGCCATTCTAATATCTAATAGAAAAGACTTTTAACCAAAAATAGTCAAGAGATGGAGAAGGACACTTCATGCTCAAAGGAAAATTCCACCAAGATGACATCTCTATTCTGAACAACTATGCTCCAAATACAAAAGCACCCACATTGTAAATTACACACCAAAACCCACAAGTTAATAGTGGGAGACTTCAACATAACACTCTCACCAATGGGCGGGTAATAGAGTCAGCAACTAAACAATATTAAACTAACACAGGTTATAAATCAAATGGACCTATCAGATAGCTACAGAACATTTTACCCAAACACAAAAGAATATACCTTCTCAGCATCTCATGGAACCTACTTGAAGCCTGACCGTATAGCTCAAAAAGGAAACATCAACAGATACAACAAAATTGAAATAACTCTTTGTATTTTATCAGAAAACTATGGATTAAAGCTGGAATTCAACAACAACAGAAATCTAAGAAAGTTCACAATCTTATGGAAACTGAACAACTCTTTACTGAATGTGCACTGAGTTAAAGAATAAAGAAATCAGACTTTCTAGAATCCAATGAAAATGAAGGCTTAACATTCCCAAACATGAGACACAAAGAAAGCAGTGCTAACAAGAAAGTGTCTGTCATTAAGGGCCTTCATACAGAAACTGGAGATCTCTTACTAGCAGTTTAGTAACACACCTGAAAGCTCTAGAACAAAAAGAAGTAAATGCACAAAAGGAGCAGAAGAAGGAAATAAACTCAGGGCTATAATCAACCAATTGGAAACAAGGAGACAATACAAAGAATAAATAAAACCAAGAGTGGGTTCTTGAGAAAAATCAACAAGATAGAAAACGCCTTAGTCACAACTAAAACGCAAATCCAAAATAGCAAAATCAGAAATGAAAGGGAAATATAACAGACACTGCGGAAATCCAAAGAATCATTAGGTCTTAGTTCATAAGACTACTCTACAAAATTAGAAAATCTAAGCAAAATGGATGATTTTTTGATAGATATCACTATAGTTAAGTAATAAATCAAGATCAGATAAACAATTTAAATAGGCCTATAACCTCAAAAGAAATAGAAGCAGTCGTTAAAAATCTCCCAACCAAAAAAGCCCAGGGCCAGATGGTTTTAGTGCAGAATTCTACCAGACTTAAAAAAAAAAAAAGAATTTAAGATGAATTTTCCTATGTATATTGATGCAAAAATATACAATAAAATAATTGCAGATTGAATCCAAAAATACATCATCCATCATGATCAAATAGGCTTCAGCCCAGGGATGTTAGGATGGTTCAATATATGAAAATCCATCAATGTAACCCACCATATAAACAAAATGAAAGAAAAAAAAACACTGAAAAGCCTGTGATAAAATCCAACATCCTTTTAGGTTAAAAGTCTTGAAGAGGTTAGGGAAATAATGTGCATACCTAAACACAAGAAAGGCAACATACAGCAAGCCAACAGCCAGCATCAAATTAAAGGGAGAAATGTTAAAGATATTCCATAAAATAGGGACAAGACAAGGCTGTTCAATCTTTCTGTATTTACTCAACATAGTACTTGAAGTTCTAGCTAGAGCACTAAGACAGCTAAAGGAAGCGAAGAGGCAAAGTATCATTCTTCACAGATGATATGACAGTGTTCATAGTGACCCCCCAAGACGCCCCCAGACAACTGCTACAGCTGATAAACACCTTCAGAAAAGTGGCTGGATACAAAATTAGCTAAAAAACTCATTACCTCTCTTTATACAAACAAAGAAACAACTCCCTTTACAACAGACACAAATAATATCAAATATCTTAGAGTAACTCTAACCAAGCAAGTGAAAGACCTGTATGACAAGAACTTCAAGTATTCACCAATCCCACATCTGACAGAGAATAATATCTAAAATATAGAAAGAGCTCAACAAATTAGAGACCAACAAACCAAATAACCCAGTTAAAAATGGGGTGAGGTAACCCAGATCCAGACATGCATGGCAGGTACTCACTTATAAGTAGATGTTATCCATAATGTACAAGATAACCATGCTATAATCTATAGATCCATAGAAGTTACATAACAAGGAGGGTCCAAGGAATGCTGCTTGAATCTCAGTCAGAAGAGGTAGGAAAACCGGCATTGGAGGTGGATGGATAGAGGGAATTGGTTGAAGAGGGTGTGATAAGGGGAATCAAGGTGGGGATCAGGTGTGGCAAGGGTGGCGAGAGGGCTGGGAGAGAGAATGGAAATCTCTGGATCAAGGTGGACATCTGGGGTAAGAGAAGCTCCCAGGAATCTATAGGGGTGACCCTAGCTGAGACTCCTCACAGCTGGTCTGGAGACTGAAGTGTACCACTTCTTGTACCCAGGCAGGACTTCCAGTGGAGGGAAGGGACATCAGCCCATTCACGTTGGATTCAAAATTTGTCCTACCTACAAGACGTACAGAGATAAAGATGAAGCAGAGAATAGGGGAATGTCCAAGCAATGACTCACATATTCCACAGGAGAGAGCCAATGCCTGACACTATTAATGATACTCTGCTATGCTTACAGATAGCAGCCTAACACAACTGTCTCCTAAGAGGCTTCATCCAGCAGTTAATGGAGACAGATTCAGTGACCCACAGCCAAACATTTGATGGAGTTCAGGGGTCTTAGAGAAGAGTGGGAGATAGGACTGAGGGAGATGGAGAGGTCAAGGATACAAGTAAAATATCTACAGAGACAACTAACTTGGGCCCATAGGGGCTCAGAGACTGAACCACCAGCCAACGAGCATGGATAGGCTGGATGTAGGCCCCTTACACATTTGTAGCAGACATGTAGTTTAGTCTTCATGTGGGTTCCCTAACAGTTGGAGTGGAGGCTGTCTCTGACTCTGTTGCCTGACTCTGGATCTCTTTCCTCTACCTGGGATGCCTGCTCTGGCCTCAGTGGGAGAGGATGTGCATAGTCCTGCTGTGATTTGATTGGCAGTTGGTACCCATGTGGGCCTCCCCTTCTCTGATGAGAGGGATGGAAGTATTGGGGAGTAGGTTTTTTTGTGTGGGTGGGACTGGGAGGAAAGGAGCGAGAGGGGCATCAATCAGAATGTAAAGTGAATAAATTAATGAAGAAGATAAATAAAATAAAATGGCTCAAGTATGTGAGGAAACAAGGTCTTGTGTGACCTTTGTGCACATTTAAGTATATTTGTGGTTATATGCATATGTATATATATGTATATATGTTAACAATAAATATTTGTTTATATAAAAGGTTGTATTTATGTATGCAGATACATATACATTCATATATACACACATGCAACTATATATATGATTATTATTGTTACTTATATACTTGTGCCAATAATAAAGAAAAAGAAGCTATCAATTTGAGTGGAGAGTATGGGACGGGTTGGAAGAAGAGGATGGGAGAAGTTGAAGGGAGAAAAAAGAAGGGATATAACTACATTTAGTTAAAATTGGAAACAAAATACAGTAAAAGATATCAAATACAGGTAAGTTTGAGAACTGTGTAACAGTTTTTATAAGTGGTAAGATTACTACATAATATAAAAAATTAGTAGATTGTGTTTAATGCCGGAGAATGTTTTTCAGGATAGATGCAGATAGTACATATGTGTGCTTAGATATATGCTTACACATGCACATGTTCCCTTTCACCACTTAGATGTCAGGGCTTCAGGCTACATTGCTGATGTGACCTAATGAACAATTATAAATTCTCTCCTCTGGTTTGATTAACACCCTTGAGTGGCTCAAATACTCAGGAAGACACTAATTTTACCATTTTGTAAAAGGTATTACAACGGATACAAATTAAGAAAGAGATAAACAGGAAGATGTGTGTGGGAGGTATCAAAAAGCTTCTTCAGGAAATCCAAAAGAAGAAACACTGTAGAAACTCTCTGTACCCAGTCCTTTGAGTTTTTATAAACATTTCCTCACATACCCATGATTGAACCCTATAAAAATGTGGTTAGACAAAAGGGGCATGATCTAATGCTAACACTGTGCTGAAACAAAGCAAGGCCTTCATCCTTTTTGAAACATTCTTCCCTCCAGAGCAATGAACACAACCCTTCCAGAATGAGGAGGGTCTTTCCGCACACTACAAGATGGTACCAACAAGAAATGTCTTCATAGGCAACTTGTAGGCAGAGGGTCGGGGAAATTTTGAGTGTTTCAGTGAGCTTTTAGTTTTTAATGGGTTGCTTTGGAGAAGGAGTGTGAACCAGGAGCCTCAGTTGAAGACACACAAACTGTAACATTGTATCATACACTATAAAAGGGTAAGTTTAAAGATACAAAGATTTGAACAGTTCAAAACAGAGGCCTGAACTATTATGTGGTAATTCAAAGAGTTTCTAACAGCAATGCTAATGACCACGAAACTACTATTATAAGTGATTTTCGGCATTACTCCTGCTAAGACAACCATTTCTATTTGTTTCAACTTAGTTAGCATTAAAGACAAAAAAGGTGAATCATTTTAAATTCACATAATTAAGTTTGCTTCAGGATGCTATCCTGTATCCAAACTGATTACTAGCACACACTGGTCGATGAGATTCTTGATACTTACTGGCTTTCCTAATAGTTATGTTATGAATATAGGAGGAAACCATACATAGATATGTAATGGGACAGTGAAAGAAACAGAGGATCAACTCAAATATCTATTAACCAGTGAAGCTAAGAAGTATGAAGATGTGTAAATATATGAATAATGACTATTAAAAATTTTGTGCTTATAATTTGTTAAAAAGCAAATAAAAATTAATATGTTAATCAGTAAGTAGATGTAATATGAAATTTTTTTTCTTTTTAGATTCTAAAGCCAATTATTATTATTATTATTATTATTATTATTATTATTATTATTATTATTATTATATTTTATACCATGAAATGAAAATAAACAATTTTTCTCTATAGACTGCTTGCTATTTAAAAATATACATGGCAAAACAAATTAAAGAAATAATTTGTTTATAACCGATATTGTTCCTAATTTAAGGAGAGTAATGGATAATGTTAACCATCAACCTGATAAATTTTAGAATCATTTGAAAGATGGCGCCTTGGGGTATTATTTTAATGGTAACATGGTGACCACTAATAAAGGAAGACACATCTTGCCAGTGGGTAGGACTGTTACCCCAGGCAGGAGCTTTTGAACTCTATAAGTAGAAGAACCAAGCTGAACACTGGAGAAAACATTCATTGTCACCCCCACCCCCCACCCCCAGGGATGAACTAAAACCTATTTAGTCCTTAGACCATGAGAACTGTTTTGTAGCTAGAATGTGGAAGAGTTTGAAATTCTAGATTAGAAAAGTCAAAACATTATCTATGTGCCTCCATACAAGATATGTACTTAATAAATATGCAATTAATTATGGATGCCTTTCTGTTTCTAAACTGAATTAGAATTAAAGGCCAAAGCTGTGTAACGGGTCAGCAAGATGACTCAGCTCTTAAAAGTGCTGTGGCCCAAGTTTAGTGTCTGAATCCTTGGATACAGGAAAGAAATGTCTCCCAGCTGTTGTCTGCTGATGTCCCCTCTCCACAACTCACCACTGGGTAAGGAAAGCAAGGCAGACTAGGTTCATGAAGTCATACATAATGGGAACTAAGGAACCCTGAAGCAGAACCAGCAGCAGCCGAAGAGAAGTGAGTGTTGCTCTTTTCTCGCTGCTGTGATAAAATACTCTTAACAATCACATGGGACAAGTTATTTAGGGAGAAAGAACAAGAGTGGTAGTTCACAACAAATACTAGCTAAATTCCAAATAGGCAAATATATAAATACAAAAAATCTGAAATTTAAAAGTACTAGAAGAAAATAAGTAAATAATAAATAGAAATTTCTATCATCTGCAATTCAGAAAATTCTTCTAAATATAGTTTAATTGGTATAGCAAGGAAGAACATTTATAATATATAATATAACATTTCAATACACTGTCAATACTTACAGTTCTACTTTATGATATTTAACAGTGACATAGGTATCAAACACTGATTATGTTGTTTTACCCCAAAAAACCAATAATCTCAAAACTCAGGAAAAGTCAGTTTAATATGATCGTGAACACAGGAAAAAGCCAATGCTCTATGAAGATTGTGAGGAGAAATTTTTGAGTCATTTAAGGGAATTTCTCATTCAGACTTTGAAGTGGATAGATAAGACCAAAGGCAATCTGTCTAACAGTTAAAGTGCAGATCTTGGAATATACCAGACATCAATACTGTAGGAGTCAGTTCCTTGTAACCAATCTATTACTATACATCCATACGTAGGTGTAGGTATGTGCCGTATACACATATACACATATTGCTTCTATTTCTCTGGAAACATCTAATATGATACTGAATGGCATAATCTCCACAATCAAGTAAAAATACAGGAAACCATATGTAACATGCTACCATCTATAGGTAAGAAAATGTAGGTGTTAGAGGGCAAATTAACGTAGACATTATGGAAATCAGTGTGGTGGTCCTCAAAGAATGAGTCATCTACCACCATATGAAATGACTGTATTTCCTACTGCATGCTCACTGCTACTCTAGTTGCACTACCTCAGATGTTAAAATACCTGATAGATAACAACTAAGGACTAAATGTGGTACCTATATACAACAAAAGCTTCTTCAGCTACAAAGAAGATGAAATGATAAAAATTTCAGGCAAACAGATTGAGCTGAAAAACATCTCACTAAGATCCAGAGCGAAAATGTTCTATGTTCTCATATGTGGATATTTGCATCAAATTTTTTATGTGTGTATGTTTAACTTGAAGTACCTGTAGAATCCAGAAAACCAAAAGGAGTTCATGGCTGGGGAGATAAAGACTCAGGCAGAAGGCACAACAAGGGGGATATGAATAGGAAAACGGAACTGGAAGGGACATTTACATAGGGGGAGGGGGCTGGGAGGGCTGAGGTGTGAAATAGCTGACATTAAGAATGTTTGAAGATTCATATGAAACCCCGTATTTTATAAGATATATATATTCCATGTAAGATGTAGTATAGTTACCCTCCACAGGGGATTCTTCCCAGAAACCAGCATGCCAAATAAAGAGTCTAGTGATTTGTGTGAGACATATGTGATTTGTGTGAGATAACTCTCTGGAAGTGTTAGATAGTGGTGTTCCAGAGAGGAACACACAGCAGAGGTTACTGTCTGCTCTGATCACGAGAGCTTGAGGGTAAGATCCTACTGCTGAAGAAACCACACTTTGGTCACAAGATAGGTAAATCAAATTGTAAGTGACAAAAGGATCCTCTGTCCTGGTTGACTTTCATGGCACTAGAAGCTGCCATGTAGGCGTCTGGGGGGCAAGGGAAGAGCTACCCATGGGTGCAAGAGTGGCACAAAGTCTGTGATGGTAATCAGCTACTTTCTGATTAAAGGATTTAAGACTGTTCCACATGAGGAAATCCATGCCCAATACTGTCACTCTAACCAGGAATCCATACTTGGGGAGCACCCAAGCCACACATGTGAACTTACTATTATAATTCCGCTAAGTGGACATAATATCAAATTACAAATAGCATCATAATTTTCTGTCTATTGCTATGATAAACACAATGACCCAATGTACCCTGGGGAGGAATGGTTTATTTCATATTACATGTCCCAATCACAGCCAATAATAAAGGGAGTCAAGGTACTAGGTAAAGGCAGGAATCTGGAAGAACAAACTGAAGCAAAGGATATCAAGGCATGGTTCTTAATGGCTTGCTCTCCATGTCTGGCTCACTCTGCTTTCTTTTATAACCCAAAACCATCTGCCTAAGGGTGGTACTGCCCACTGCTCTGGGATTTCCCAAATCAATCACTTGTCAGGAAAATGCCCCAAAGACTTACCTTCAGGCCCAGCTGATGGAGGCATTTTCTCAGATGATATTCCCTCTTCCCAGATACTCCTGGTTTGTGTTAAGCTAACAAAAATATCTATCTAGCATGTCTAGATATATGGTAATCTTACGCAGAACTTTAATGTGAAACTACTAGGCACAGGACCTTGCCCTGGTGGATATAGCCTGGTACACACCACTGGAATAAATTGATGTCCATATTCCTGCAGCTAACAACTACAAATAGATGCTTAGTTAGGGGCAGGGCCCTGGGTCCACTTCCCTCTCTCAGAGTTAAGATCCCACCCTGGCTTGAACCTGTGCAGACCTAGTTTGCTCTGCTGAGTTATTTGGTAGCATATTGTTTCTCGCTGGGGTATTTTGTCTGTTCTTCCCATCCAACCTCTGGTATCAGACAACTCCACTAGAACTCTTTCATATATTGTATATATAATTTAAAACTGTTTCTATGTAGTAGGTTTTCAAATGTCTTTCAGTGAGAGAACCTCAAGGACAAAAGATACCATAGAAAACATTGACAAAACAGTCAAAGAAAATTAAAAAATGCAAAAAGCTCCTAACCCAAAACATACAGGAATTTTGAGACACAATGAGAAGATCAAACCTGAGAATAATAGGTGTAGAAGAGGGTGAACATTCTCATCTTAAAGGGCCAGTAAATATCTTCAACAAAATTATACAAAAAAATTCCCTAACCTAACTGAAGAGATGCCCATAAACATAAAAGAAACCTACAAAACTCCAAATATATTGAACCAGAAAAGAAATTCCACCGATCACATAATAGTCAAAACACCAAATGAACAAAACAACAACAACAACAAAAGAATATTAAAAGCAGTAAGGAAAAAAGTCAAGTAACATATAAAAGTAGACCTATCAGAATCATACCAGACTTCTCAACAGAGACTATGAAAGCTAGAAGATCCTGGGCAGATGTCATCCAGATCCTAAGAGAACACAAATACCAGCCCAGGCTACTATATCCAGCAAAACTCCCAATTACCATAGATGGAGAAACCAAGATATTCCATGTCAAAACCAAATTTACACAAAATCTTTCCACAAATCCAGTCCTAAAAAGGATAATAGATGAAAACTCCAATAAAAGGAGAAAAATGACACCCTAGTAAAAGCAAGAAAGTAATCTTTCAACTAACCAAAAAGAAGACAGGCACACAAACATAATTCCAACTCTAACAATAAATAACAAGAAACAACAATCATTGGTCCCAAATATCTCTCAACATCAATGGACTCAATTTCCCAATAAAAAGACATAGACTAAGAGACTGGATAAGTAAAGAGGACCCAACATTTTGCTGCATACAAGAACTGTACCTCAGTGACAAAGAAAGACACTATCTCAGTGTAAAAGGCTGGAAGATAATTTTCCAAAGCAAATGGCCCTAAGAAACAAGCTCGAGTAGCCATTCTAATATCAAATAAAATCAACTCTTAACCAAAAGCTGAATAAAAAAGATAAAAAAGAAGGACAATTTATACTTCTCAAAGGAAAAATCCACCAAGAGGAAATCTCAATTATGAGTATCTATGTTCCAAATGCAAGGACACCTACATTCATAATAGAAACCTTACTAAAACTGAAAGCACATTGCACCTCACACAATAATACTGAGAGACTTCATCACCCCACTCTCATCAATGGACAGATTATGGAAACAGAAACTAAACAGAGTCACAGTAAAGCTAACCAAAGTTATGAACCAAATGGATTTAACAGACATGTACATAAGACATTTCATCCTTAAACAAAAGAATATACCTTCTTCTCAGCACCTCACTGTATGTTCTCTAAAACTGACCATATAATTAGTCACAAAACAGCCCTCAACATATACAAGACAATTGAAATAATGCCATGCATCCTATTAGATCACCATGAACTAAAACTAGTTTTCAATAACAACAAAAACAACAGAAAACTCACATGCACATGGAAGCTAAACAGTGTTCTACTCTATGATAACTTAGTCAAGAAAGAAATTAAAGAGTTTTTGGAACTTAATGAAAATGAAGGTAAAACATAACCAAACTTATGGGACATAATGAAAGCAGTGCTAAGAGGAAAACTCATAGCTCGAAGTGCCTCCAAAAAGAAACTGCAGAAAGCATACACTAGCAGTTTGATAGCACACCTAAAAGCTCTAGAACAAAAAGAGGCAAATACACCCAAGAGGAGTATAGAGCAGGAAATAATCAAATTCAGAGCTGAAATCAACCAAATACAAACAAAAAGAACTATACTAAGAATAAACAAAACCAGGAGCTGGTTCTTTGAGAAAATCAACAAGATTGATAAATCCCTAGCCAGACTAACCAGAGGGCGTGCGCGCACACACACACACACACACACACACACACACACACACACACACACACACACAAAATCACAAAGTAAGAAATGAAACAGGAGACATAACAACAGAAGCTGAGGAAATTCAAGAAATCATCAGATCCTACTAAAAAAGCCTATACTCAACAAAACTAGAAAATCTGGATGAAATGTATAATTTTCTAGACAGATAGTAGGCACCAATGTTAAATCAGGATCTGATAAACCATTTAAATGGTCCCATAGCCCCCAAAGAAATAGAAGCAGTCATCAAAAACCTCCCAATCAAAAGATAGGAAAAAAGGGGGGGCAGATATGTTTAGTACAGAATTCTATCAGACCTTCATAGAAGACCTAATACCAATACTCTCCAAACTCTTCCACAAAATAGAAACAGAAGGAACACTAGCCAATTCCTTCTATGAAGGCACAATTATGCTTATACCTAAACCACACAAAGAACCAACAAAGAAAGAAAACATCAGACCAATTTCTGTTATGAATATCAATGACAAAATACTCAATAAAATTATTGCAAACAGAATGCAAGAACACATCAAATGATCATTCATCATGATCAAGTAGGCTTCATCCTGGGATGCAAGAATGTTTCAATACAAGGAAATCCATCGATGTAGTCCAGTATAAAAACAAACTCAAAGAAAAAATCCACATGATCATCTCATTAGATGCTGAGAAAGCTTTTGACAAAATTCAACACCCCTTCATGTTAAAAGTCTTGGAAAGTTCAGAATCCAAGGCCCATACCTAAACAGTGTAAAAGCAATATACAGCAAACCAGTAGCCAACATCAAACTAAATGGAGAGAAACTTGAAGTTACCCCACTAAAATCAGGGACTACACAAGGCTGCCCACTCCCCCTACCTATTCAATATAGTAACTGAAGTCCTAGCCAGAGCAATTAGACAACAAAAGGAGGTCAAGAGGATACAAAGTGGAAATGAGTAAGTCAAAATATCGCTACTTGTAGAAGATATGAAATGACCCCAAAAATTTCTACAGCTGAACAACCACTTCAATAAAGTGGCTGGATATAAAATTAACTCAAACAAATTAGTAGTTTTACTTAAAAGATGAAAAGGCTGAGAAAGAAATTAGAGACATGACACCCTTCACAACAGTCACAAATAATATTAAGTACCTCATTGTGACCCTAACCAAGCAAGTGAAAGATCTGTATGACAAGAACTTCACGTGTCTGAAGAAAGAAATTAAAGAAGATCTCAGAAGATGGAAAGATTTCCCATGCTCATGGATTGGCAGGATTAATATAGTAAAAATGGCCATCTTGCCAAAAGAAATCTACAGATTCAATGCAATCCCCATCAAAGTTAGAAAGAGCAATTTGCAAATTCATTTGGAATAACAAAAAAACCCAGGATAGTGAAAATTATTCTCAAGAACAAAAGAACGAACTTCTGCGGGAATTACCATCCCTGACCTCAAGCTGTATTACAGAGCAATTGGTACAGAGACAGGCAGATACATCACTGGAATAGAATTTTAAGACCCAGAAATGAACCCACACATTTATAGTCATTTGATGTTTGACAAGGAGCTAAAAACTTTCAATGGAAAAAAAGAGCATCTTCAACAAATGGCACTGGTCCAACTGGAGTTCAGCATGTAGAATACAAATTGATCCATTCTTATTGCCCTGGACAAAGCTCACGTCCAAGTGGATCAAGGACCTCCATATAAAACCAGATACATACAAACTAATAAAATAGTGTGGAGGAAAGGTTAGAGCACATGGGCACTGGAGAAAATTTCTTAGACAGAGCACTAATGGCTTATGCGCTAAGATCAAGAATTGACAAATGGGATCTCATAAAACTGCAAAGCTTTTGTAAGGCTAAGGACATTGTCATTAGGACAAAATGGCAACCAACAGAATGAAAAAAGGTGTTTGTCCATCCTACATTCAATAGAGAGCTAATATCCAATATATACAAAGAACTCAAGAAGATAGACTTCAGAGAATCAAATAGCCCTATTTAAAAATGGGGAACAAAGCTAAACAAATAATTCTCTGAGGAATATGAAATGACTAAGAAGCACCTAAAGAAATAATCAACATCTATAGTCATCAGGAAAATGCAAATCAAAACAACCCTGAGATTCCACCTCACACCAGTCATAATGGCTAAGATCAATAACTCAGGTGACAGCAGATGCTGGCGAAGATGCGGAGAAAGAGAAACACTCTTCCACTGTTGGTGGGGTTGTAAGCTAGTACAACCACTCTGGAAATCAGTCTGGTGGTTCCTCAGAAAATTGGACATAGTGCTACCTGAGGACCCAGTTATACCACTGCTGGGCATATAGCCAAAAGATGCTCCAACATCTAACAGGGACACATGTTCCACCATTTCATATCAGCCTTATATATAATAGCCAGAAGCTGGAAAGAACCCAGATGACCTTCAACAGAGGAATGAATACAGAAAATATGGTATATTTCCACAATGGAGTACTACCCAGCTATTAAAAAACTATGACTCCATGAAATTCTTAGGCAAATGGATGGGGTTAGAAAACATCATCCTGAGTGAAGTAACCTGATCACCAAAAAAAAAAAAAAAAGGTACACTCTCACTGATAAGTGGATATTAGCCCAAAAGCTTGGATTACCCAAGATACAATTCATAGACCACGTGAAGCTGAAGAAGAAGAACAAAGTGCAGATTTTTCAGTTCTTCTTAAAAGGGGGAACAAAATACTCACAAGAGGAAATATGGAGACAAAGTGTGGAACAGAGACCTAACGAAAGGCCACACAGAGATTGCCCTACCTGGAGATCCATCTCATATACAGCCACCAAAAGCAGAGGATACTGCTGATGCCAAAAAGTACTCGCTAACAGGAGCCTGATATAGCTGTCTCCTGAGAGGCTCTGCCAGATCATGACAAATGCAGAGGCAGATGCTGTCATCCAACCACTGGATTGAGAATGGGGTCCCCAATGGAGGAGTTAGGTAAAGGATTGAAGGAGCTGAAGGGGTTTGTAACCCCATAAGAACAACAATATCAACCAACCAGAGCTCCCAGTGATTAAACCACTATCCAAAAAGTACACATAGACAGACCCATGGCTCCAGCTGCACATGTAGCAGAGGATGGATTTGTTGGGCATCAACGGGAAGAGAATCCCTTGGGCCTGCCAAGGCTCGATGCCCCATTATAGGGGAAGTCAGGATGGGGAGGTGGGAGGGAGTGGGTTGGTAGGAGTTCACTCTCACAGAAGCATAGGGAATGGGGATGGGATAGGGGATTTATTGAGGGAAAACCTGGAATGGGGATAGCATTTGAAATGTAAATAAAATATATCTAATAAAAATAAATAAATAAATATAAAGTTGATATGGATTTAAGTACGAGTTGTGGATTTAAGAAACAAGCAAAAGATTGACCCTGCCATGATAACCCCTGCTATTAAAAATTATACTTAAGAGAAAGAAGCAAGAGAGTTGTGAGTTTCAAACACACAAGTGGGTTACACAGTAAGCTCATAACCCAGAATAAATATGTGAGTAAGACTCATCTCTATTTCACCTGGAAACCTTCAACGATATTAAAATTTCAGTGCTATATAATTGTAATATAAATTACATTTAACTTTTTTCTTTTGATAAATGTAAGAAATCAATATTACTTTCAAAGTTAGTAAGGAATTCAAACACTATTGAACAAAATTTTGCTTTCATTTAAATATACTTAAAATTTTATACAAATGTGATATGTGAAATAAGACTGACTTATTTACTCTGCTAAGATTTTATTAGTCATTTAGTTGAAACTTTATAGTGAATTTTTTATAAGAATAATTACATTTCAAATGAAATATGAAGTAATCAATCACTAAAAACACAATGTAAATGTACAGGTATAATTTCAATAAAGCACTTTTATGTATATACCCAAAGATATAAAAACATACTCTTTCCTGAACAATTTGAACACAGTTTAAAATAGCATGTCATTTTCTCCCTGGATGCATAGCTTCTGGGAGAAAATTCTTCTGTGTAACCACACCACCATTATCATTAGGACAATTATCAGTAATCTTCTAATTTACTAAAAGCATCTAGTTTATAAATTCAAAATTTTTTCTTATTGTCTCTGGAATGAACCTTAAATTTTTGTCGTGGGGGTCACAGAACAGCTTCTAGAGGCTCACACATTTGAATATTCCACAATTGCTCCACAGTTGAAGGAACCCTTTGGGAAAGATTTGTGAGGTGTGGCCCTCTTGGAGGAAGTGTGTCACTGTGGGCTGTGCAGGGATTGGAAGTCATTTCCCATTAGCATGCTCATGCAATACTCTAGATATCTCACTGATTTTTCTTTTGCTTCACTTTTTTTAAATTGGTATCTTATTTTATCAACAACTGAGAAAAATGCTCTAAGGTTATTTTCTCAAATTTCCTTTATAATTTTCTCTATTTTTGCTCATATATGTTTGTAATGGTTATGCTAAGGCTTCCTCTGCTTGTTTTAGCATATAATTTATTTGCAGGTCTGCTCTTTTTGATTCCAATCCATTTTCTTTTGCCCCATTCTGTGTGTGGTGGTTTGTTAAACACTGCCATTGTGCTTATAAGACACCACTGAAAATATTTTCCTCAGAAAGGACATATTTTTTTCCTCTCTCCATTACAGGAGGCTGGAATAAAAGAAGGAACATGTGGCTGCATCACAGTGATTGGTCTGGAATGGATTAAATTAGCTTATTAGCGAGCATCAGTTTACATTTGGTTTCAGATGCTCTGAGTGAATGCTCTACACATGTGCTGAGAGACAGCTCTCAGAGCAAAGAGCAGAGATCCTTCTCCATGTTTTCACTCCATCCCCAGCCCACCATGCTCCTGCGGTACAGAAACCAGGAAGAAAGTATGAGCAATTATACCTCAAGTTTAGTTCTTTAAAAATTCCAACCTGTCCGTATGGTAATCATCGCTTAAAAAAAAAGTTTGCCACCTCAGGGTCCCAGTCCTCTCTCAGAAACATCCCCTATCCAGGAGAGGCCTATTGTTTCTGTCTTCTTCATTCCTTTCAGCCACTGTGCACCCTTTCTCCTTCAGACTTTGAGAAGAATAATTGTTTTTATATTATAATACCACCCCCAACCCACCCATAATAACATAAGTTGAAAATTGTTGTAATCATGTGTATGCTAATCTTAAAGCAACTTTGCTATATGGCGTATTTAACATTCATTAGACTCATGTGATCGGTCCTGTTGGTCCCTGTTCTTGTTTGTTTGTTGTTGTTGTTGTTGTTTGGTTGGTTTTATTTCTGTTTTTCAAAACAGGATGTCTCTGTGTAGCGCTGGCTATCCTGGAACTCAGAGACCTGCTTGCCTCTGCTTCCCATGTGCTGTGATTAAAGGAGTATACCATCATGGCCACATACCTGTTGGTGCCTTTTAATCATGTTTTCAATATTATTTATTTCTTATAAATTGAAATTGTGTCTAGAGGATTGTTACAAGTCAAATATGCTTTACAAAAAAAAATCTTATAAGTTGACACTGAATCTGTATATTACGAACAGGTTCCTGAACCTTTATAGTAAATTCCACCAATTGGTTAAGGTGGTGCCTGCAGATCCTGAAAATATTTATTTATACTTTTCCTTTGTAGTTAGTAACAATGCATAGAATGACATTTTGGCTTGACAATCAATGTGATCTTTAATAGC
Source organism: Micromys minutus (assembly GCF_963924665.1). Taxonomy (NCBI): domain Eukaryota; kingdom Metazoa; phylum Chordata; class Mammalia; order Rodentia; family Muridae; genus Micromys; species Micromys minutus. The sequence continues at coordinate 38,101,104 of NC_137958.1, forward strand.
ACTTGAACTAAACTTACTTCTGTTTAGTAACGATCACAGAGTTAAGGTATTTTAAAGGTGTATCATTCTTTAATACTTAGTTCCTGTCATCATTTTCTAAATCAGTGTTTTTCTTTATAAACAGATCTCAATTATATATTCTCCAAAGCTGCTGTGGTGTGTTTATTTAAGGTTCTTCTGTTGAGCAATGTTTACAGTAGACAGTGTGTATGTCATTGTGACCCGAGATGGAGATGCTGTCCGGATCAGGGTACTCTTATGTGTGCACTGACCCCACCATGCAGCCATTCTGCTGTGGCTGCTGCTGCTTTGTTTCCTAGGGGAGGGTGGGACTCATATAATTCCATCTGGCCAATGAGAATCGACCATTCTCATTCTCATTCTTTTTGAGCAATTTACTTCTACCCAGTATAAAGTATAAAGTAAGGCTTTACTTTCCTTGCCTAAGGCCTACAATCTAACTTTCAGAATCCTGTTTTCTTTTAATGGAAGGTAGAATTTAAACTAACATAAGCTGAGCAGCTGGGTGTCCCTTATGTTACATCAACATTGTTCTTTGTGAAGAGAATTAGAAACACATGAGAGAAGGAGGCAGCTAGGAAGAAAGATCAAAGATCCTTAATGCCAAATGCCCCAAATCCAGTACTTATTGAGCACTGATGTCACACATACGAAATTCTCCACATTTAGGATCAAAATATTAAAAAGACTGCACACACTGGAAGCAAGACAAGGGAATAAAAGGTTTGATGAAATTGTGTATCAAATGGCTAAATCAGCATGAAAGTATTTTTAAAAACCAAACATGGAACTGTCATATGGCACTGCTACACCACTCTTTTGCATGTATCTGAAGTCACAAAATACAAAGATAACCGTGTGTTCACATTTGTTGCTGTACGATTCACAGTAGCCAAGAAACAGAGTCTGTTAGGATGCCCACCAATAGGTGAACAGAAAAAGAAAATATTGTGCACAGACATAAAAATCATGGTGTTTGCAGGGAAATGGATGGGATTAAAAATTATTATGGTAACAGAAAGAAGCTAGACAGAAAGAGAGATCAACCTAGATTTAAGATTACAGGTAAGTGTATGTGAGTGAATAAGTGTGTGCGTGTGTGTGTGTGTGTGTGTGTGTGTGTGTAACTCCATGTTTTTTGATGTTGTTGGGGTGTGTCTTTTTGTTTCATTTTGTTATTTGGCAATTTGTTGTTTGTGTCTTTTTTTTCTTTCCTTATTTATTTTTTAGACAGGGTCTATGTGTGTGTCTTATTGGTTTTGTTTGTTTATTTTGATCTTCATTGTGTGTTTGAGAGAAACAGACAGACAGAACAAAATATATGTAGGGTAACAATCTGGAAGTAGATGGGTAGAGAAAAAACATTATCTAAATATATTGTATAAACTCTTTTAACAAAAAAAAAAGGGAAAGAAACAAAACAATATGAAATAAAGAATGTAACACTGTTGAGCTTACACAAACAAAGGATTAAAAAAGCAGAATTCATATACTTGCTGTGGTTAAATTGTTTAAAATGTTTGTCCCTTGCAGTGAATTACACTGTTCCTTATGATTTCAAAAGATATTATAAAAACAAAATTTAAATTAAATAGACTTGATTTGGGTGGGTAAGGGGATGGAAGAGTTGGGTATAATAAAAATAGATTGTATAAAAAAACTTGTTTCAACAAATACAACAATTGCAAAGGGATTAGTTTTAGAGAGATGTTAAGTCCACTGGCTGCTCTTCCACAGGACCCGAGTTCAGTTTCCACTATCCATGTAAGTCAGGGTACTCACAACTGCCTGAAACTTCTGCTTCAAGAGACCTAACATCCTAACATCCTCTTCTGTGTTCAGGCCTGAACACAGATGGCAAATAGACACATATACACACAAACACACACACACTGGTGTAAAAAGGAAAAATTTGAATGAAAAACAGTGTAAGATAAAAACTACAGTTTTGTTGAAAGAGAAAAAAAATTTATCTGTCATTAATGCTACTCTAAGTAACCCCAATAAACTCACCGATTAATTTAAAAAAAAACTACAATTTTACAAACAAAACAGTGTTTTATTTCTGAAAATTCATTTTAAAATTCAGTCAACATAAGAAATCTTCTAATTTCACCACACTGATAACATTAGTAGCAATAATATTCCACTTTCTGACTTCAACATTAGAAAGCATACTATGAGAAAATAAATATCCAGTCAACACAAATGCTGACATACCCCCAAATCACACATAAAGAATTTAGGATTTTTAAACTGATAACATATTTTTAAGCTTAATCTATTCATTTTTTAATAGAATCCAAAAGTATTATCTTATGAAGTTTTTATATTATGAGTGAGTCAGCTATCATTGTATTTTATGCAAGTCAATACTTAAAGTATTTTAAATCATATTTTATATAAAGTTTGGACAACATTAAGCATGCGAAGAAAAGTATGTTCAGTAAGAAAGGTAACTGAAATAAAACTAGACCAAATGAGACACAAAGAAAAAGAGGATCTTAAAAGTGAGCTACAAATTACTTGGAATATGTATACTTCCCATTCCGGTATAATGAACTATAAGTCATTTTACATTTTACCAAAAGTACCAGTTTTTAAAACACTCACCTACAACACCATTCAATGCGACCTTCACCCTCACAAGTCTTTGCCCAGTGGTTATCTGCCAAGTTTTTCATTGCAACAGCGTATTCACAAAGTGTTTCTGCATCTTCACAGTGTTCTCGCCAGATCTTATCAAAGTCTCCCACTGTATAAAAAAAAAAAAAAAGAGAAAAAAAGAAAAAAAACCTAAATTAACTTTTAAGAAAATGTGTGAGCTAATTTTAATAGTTTATAAAGAAAGTAATCAAAAATCATCAATTAAAACTTAATGAAGTTTTAAATATTGCTTTACAACTGGTGATCTGAACAATCAAAATTGACATTTTAAACAGATTGTAAATTTGTTTAAATTTATAAAATTGCACGCACACAGACACGTACACTACACACACACACTCACACTACACACACACACACACACACACACACACACATAGGGAGGGGGTATACAAGCTATCCATTCATAAAGCAAATCCTTGTTGGCAGGGCACAACTATGTCTGGAAATTCAAGCATTCATTTTCCTAGTATCTTTGCTATACATCTAGATATATTGTATCTTTAAATATTTTAACTCCTCTGCCCCACCTATTGTGCTTGGATCAATGCATGCTACAAGCCTCTCCAAAGTTTGGAGCTTTTGCCAATGTTCTAAATAAAAACTATAAGCAAGTGGCCAGAGGAGACATGTTTTACTCAGTAAAATGTTTGCTTTGCAAGCACAAGAACTTGAACTTCCAATGCCAGAAGCCACAGAAACAACCCCAGCACGCTAGTGAAAGCTTGTCATCCAAGAGATGAGGAGGGAGAGACACGTGGGTCCATGACTGGTCAGCCACCTGGTCCAGTTGGAAAGTTCCAGTGCAGAGATACACTTCCACTCCAAAGACGATAAAAGTATAAGGTGGATGGTAACTGAGGAGTGACACTTCAAACTGTCCTCTGTGTTCCACACATGCACATATACACAGGTTACTATACAACTTTTACTTTTTAGGTTTTAGAATCAATTTCAGATATCTCTGTGAAGACTGATAATGACTGAAGAATAATTTGGCCAAAGTTTATTAGCACAACAGGGTGAAGAATTAAAGTTATCTGAGTACCTTGGCTCCCCATCTTTAAAGAAAGAAATTGAGTTCTATCACACAATATCTAATTCTAGGTATTTATGTAGTAACAAAATATACATGTACAAGAAACAGCCAACTGTGTAGTTAATTATATTTAAAATTCGTTTTCAAACAAGATTAAGTTTCTCTTTCTCTCTGTAACTGAAAATTGCTTAAATTTAACAATCAACACATTTATTTAAATTTGAAACTGCCAAATAATTTTATTTACTGACTATTTAAGTTCCACAGACTAGTAAGTACTGAATTGAAAACTTATTTATTACCTCTCCAGTTTTGACTATCTCTCTAAAACCAATTAAGGGCACAAACATATTGATAATACTGTTCAGTTAAAATGACTATGGTATCAATAAATTACAGACTGAAGACTGATTTTAATTTCAAAGCAAATAAAAACTAAGGGTACAAGAGTGTTATGCCCTTAACTGATTAAACATTACTAGATTAATATTTTCAATAGTCACTAATATTTGTGAAGGGACCAGTCTCTTAATTTGTTACACACCAAGTTAGCATTATTTGTCTCCTTAAAAAGCATTCAATTTTTTCTGAATTCTGAACAATATATTTCTTGGCACATTTGTCAGATGCAATGGTTTGAGACTACAGAGAGGCCTTCCAGCAACACCCTGGCCAGCCTCCTTCTGTATACTCATGGGTACTCATAACATTACTCTTCTTCAATTTACCCATCAGTCATTGCACGAAATCATTCAATACGGTATACTGTAGTTTTAAAAGTGCTTTATTATTTGAGTTCTACATCTTAAACTTTAAAAGGCTCTTTAAAGTTGTTTCACTACCCTATATAACATACATTATACAGAAATACTTCAATGAATTATGTGTGTTTGTAAATTTGAGTCATTTGAAGAACAATCCATTATCAAATCTTTTCAAAGAATTTGTATGTGCTGAAAATGGATTTAATTCCTGAAAGACCTGATTTACATTCTACATGGTAGATAAAACTTAAAGACTTGGATACTTGTACTTTATTTGGAAGAGAGCTCTAAACCATAACAGTAAGGGAATGGGAGACAAGAAGAGAAGGGAGGGGAGAGGAGGGGACGGAGGGGAGGGGAGGAGAAAAACAAAGAACTAACCACAGTACAGGAGTGTGCTAGAGACACTGCTGGTGAGGATTCTACATCTACAATGCTACAAGATCTAAAGGGCATCTAAAGTACAGGAAGCCTGAGCACTAACTACCCTGTTTCCCATTAACTGGGGAATGAGAAAACGTTGGGTTCAGATAAGCACTTACTGAAGAGGGACATAATCATTGAGGGTGCCAACAGTGCTGAAAAGGCAACAGAAAGATAGTAAGTACTCAAACTCTGCTCACAGATGGTGACTCTGAGCTAAGTTTGCCCATTACATCTGAGAACGGAGGGTAGTGACGTGAGACAATACTACCCTTTACTAAAACTTACCATGTCATTTTAAACTCTGAAACATGATTTACTCTATGATTAACAACTAGCTAAGTTACAAAAGAGTAAGTTGTAGAAATCTAATCTACAGTATAGTACTATTTAGAAAGTAGTAAAGTTTTTATGGTCACATACAACCAAATTACTATTATGTGATAGATGTCAGATTGACTGAGGAATCATTATATAAGGTATATTTTCATCAAAATAACAAGGTATATACCTAAAACTTATACAATCAATCTCTTACCACGACCTCTTCTTTAATTACTTTATACATAATAAATACGTGTCTGTGATACACACACACACACACACACACACACACACACACACACACACACACACTATTGGATCCACTTAGTGCTGCTCTTATGTATGCATTTAGTGCTGACAACTTGGAATTATATAACATACCAGGGGGGTTATTTCCCATTTATATATCGATAATAACTCTTGGCAGCTTAGTCCATAATTGATGATATATTACTGATTTTTAAATGATCCTATATTATCCTAAGTATATAAAACTCTGAAAGATAACTATAACAACAGAATGGAGCAGTGAGTAGAGAGAAAAGGAAGAAAAGGAAATTCTGGGAGTGATGGAAATATTTTTGTATTTTATGGCAGCGATTTCACAAGTGCATAGAACTTAAACATTCATGGAGTTCTTCCACACATTAAATGGAAAGATCTACTGTGTATAAACTACATACATGTTAACAAACTTAGGTTTTAAAACTGATGTACAATGAACATAGCAAATGCTACGAAATTAAGATAGTATCGTGAATTAATCTATGGATTAAGAATATAGTTTCTTAACTTCAAGGCCAAATTCTCAAAAAGAAACAGTTCAGGGACCTAATACGCATGTAAGTCTTCACCTTTTAAGGAATACAGAGTGATCCTAGTTGTGACTTAGGCATACTGCCAAATATGGCCACAGGTGCATAATCTCTAGAAGATCAGATTTCCAAAGTTAAGTTCAAGGACTTTTAAATGCTATTGCTTAAAAAATGAAGAGATGAAACCGAGGACCGAATGAGGAAAAGTTATGTTCGAATCACCACATCACACTTCATTATTTGCCGAGTTTCAAGTTTATGAACATTCATGAACATGAACAAAGGGTTGCACCAGACAAACTACAATGACTATACAGACCGAAAACAAACGGGCTTTTGTCAGTCAGATGCTGCTATTTAATCTCTGTAAGTGCATTATCTGTTAGGCTTTTGGTAGTTGTTCTAATCTCAGTTGGCCAGTGGTCAATGTGCATTTCATTTAATGGATCTAGAGTATGAACTGTTTATTTACCCTAACACTTTACAGATAAATCCACTATATTCATGGCTCAGAAACAAGAGCCTATAAAAGCAAGGTTGAAGAGCCAAACTCCACTGAAACAATATAAAACATCATGAAGGTTGGGGCAAAATGGAATCCAATTAAATTTAAAGAGCAAATGATACATGGATTAACCCTAATATCTACAGGTTCAATTTTACTCATAGTTTATCTAGGGGGCTGGAGAGATGACTCAGCAGTTAGAGAACTGACTGCTCTTTCAGAGGTCCTGAGTTCAATTCCTAGCAACCACATGGTGGCTCACAACCATCTGTAATGAGATCTGATGTCCTCTTCTGGTGTGTCTGAAGACAGCTACAGTGTACTCATTCACCTAAAATAAATAATGTTTTTTAAAGAGAGAGAGAGAGAGAGAGAGAGAGAGAGAGAGAGAGAGAGAGAGAGAGAGAGAGAGAGAAACTTCATCCAAACTACAAAAGTCTTTGACTACTTCCTGTAAGGAAGACAGTATAAGAAATCAGGACCTTGTTACTTGTTTCTTCTTTGTGAAAAATAATTTATGTACATGTCTATGATTACAAAGATCACTTGATTGGTATAATATCAAACTTGCAAATAAAAGCTTTCCAGAACTTAATTTATGTAAGGGGGGAACTGCTACATAAGTGGGAAGAGCACTGCTTAGACAAATCTTTAAGGCATGAGAGAAACAGTTTATTCTAAACGGCCTGTGACAGACATGAATAAAGCTGCACTTGAGATACCAGAAAGCAGTACACCAGTGCTTCTCAGATATTATAGTTTTAATTATTATAAACTTGGCTTCCAAATTTAACAGAATGATAAGCAGAAAGCATAAAATTTTTATTTGTGAACTCAGGGTATACAAATATAAATAAATATATAAACAACTACCACGCTTCTATATAAACATAGATATTACATCCATTAAAATATTTCTAATTTCTTATAGGCTAAAAACATCTTCAAAGAATTGGAGTGAGTGATATAAAGGGTAAGCAGGGAAGAGTAGTGGGAGGAAGAACAGATTTCACTACTTCCAATGAAGCAGAACTAGTTCAGCACAAGTCGTCAAGTGCTGCAGCACCTGTGCTCTCCAGTACTTGTAATGGTAAGTGTATAAAGAGAGGGACGATCAGAATGGCTCGGATCACTAAGTGGGGTAAAGCCATCAATCTACTCGGTAAGAGAGCATGTCTACTTGCTGCTCCTATACACGAATCTTCAATCTATGTGAGGGATGATGTTAGACAGAAGGCAGTTATACTGAAAAGACTAAGCTAGGAGGTAAAGAGATAAGAAATCCGCATGCCAACTGTGGTCTACACAAACACAGGCATTTATTTATATAGAATCTGTGCTAAACATTCTAGGAAACTAGCCTAAATGACTATCACTATTCTGTAAAATTCTAAGAAGCCCAGAGATTTCTAATTTTAAACCAAAGTATTTCAAGATGAAATGAAAGAGACTGTCTGACCTATCTTTTAGGAACCATTATCCCCACCCCCCTCCTCCTCATCACCATCATCATCTCTATAGTTATGTTATATAGCCCAGGCTGGCCTCTAACTCTTCAACTTCATGCTTCAAACTGTTAAGTGCTGAGACTAGAGTCATGTTCCACCATGCTTGACCAAAACCTAGAATTTTCAATTGTCAAGAAAACAGCATGGTTCAGCTTCCTGGGTATCAGTACCCCTAGTTTCCAGATGAATATTCTAGTATGATACAGAAATGGGAGTGGAATGGCTCAAAGAATGATGCTGAGGAGAAAAGCAATCCCCAATGCTGTCTTAGAGGCACACAGGTAGGACAGCTGCAAACAGCACCTCTGATATTCATATAACTTGAATATGGTTAGGATCCTGCTAATTAAAGAAATTGGCAAGAACTAATTTTAAAAAAAATGTGAGCTCCAAAGATGTTTCATAATAAAACAGGAACTTCTTAATGCCTTTGTCAGTGATTAAAGTCTTAAATGTGAGTGTTCTTTCAACAGCACGGTACGATTTTAAGTTAATTTGTTATATGTGACTAAGAGTTTTCATTTTATGACAGAAAAAGTATTTCCAAGCACTGGATGATTCTAAATTAATATTAATGCTATAAGAGATGGATGTGACAGGGGCTATGTGAAGTATTTGCCTGTATCATTTAGATATTAATATAGATGCTTATTCTTACTACAGAAATACCAAGAAGCCAGCAAAGGGATTTTTAAAAGGGAATAAAAAGACAATCTTATATATAAAATTAATTTATGCATTAAATCTATTAAAGGGGACATTGAAAGACTACTGGTAAGAATATTATCCTTAAAAACAAATAACTCTTTCTACAGTAGTGTAGCCAAAGTACGAAGTGTAGAAAAATCCCTAATTTACTTAGCTTTCTCATCTGACATGTCCCTTCTTCATATAATTTTATCCTAGAAATGAAGCATTGTATAGGTAGACAAGAAATTTAAGACACAATCAGAGCTCCTGACATGGGTCCATTCTTTTACATCAAACTGTCTAGTTTATGACAAAATAGCGCTAGTTCAGTGTTCCACCTGACAAAGTGGGAAGACAAGTAACAGTTAAACAGGTTCTAATACCCAACTGACAGAAATGTGTTATGGAGGCCTAAGAATTTGTACTGTAAAGAAAATACTGATGCTCACTAATGAATAAGAAACACCACAATAGGGCTGGAGAGATGGCTCAGAGGTTAAAAACAATGACTGCTCTTCCAGAGGTCCTGAGTTCAATTCCTAGCAACCACATGGTGGCTCACAACCATCTGTAATGGAATCTACTGTCCTCTTTTGGTGTGACATTCGATACAGGAAGCTACAAACAGGATACACACACAAACCCTGCTCTTAGGCCTATGTTGAGAATCAAAAGTATGGGTGAATTCATCCTTACCTACTGCTGGCTCCAAGCCACTGAGCACATCACAGTCACTCCTCTTGGCAGTGTGTTTGTTTATGTACTGCCCTCCATATAGAAGGCCTCCAGTCTTCTACTTCCAAAGAATCCATCCACACGCACTGTCCCCATCCTTATTCTAAGCCAATTTGCCCGTCTACCTTGTTCTCACAGCACTCTGACTCAACCACATTTCTTAACTGGAGGCTTAATGGCTGCCTACACTTTCCCAGCCAAAGACTCTTACATTATTGTTGTCTTTTCCTCTTTCCTTTATGAAAACTTCTTATTCTACCCTTCAAAATATTCTTATATTTTGTCTCTCCATCATGACTGTTTCCTATGTCTTTATCAACTCTAAATCAGACAAGCGTTCAGAGCCAGCTAACTGCCTCTTCCCGATTACTTCCTGCTATAACCCACTGTGCTTCCCTTCAGCACTCTCCCTCCTCACTCCTGTATCCTCCATGGAGTCCTGACGTGAAGTGTCATAGACGGCTACATCCGACAGGGCTCCAAAGATAACACCTAAAATGGACCCAAGGGTAACACCACGACATTTATTTTTTTGTTAGTTTTGCTTTTAGCCAGTTAAATAACCAAAGGACTTTCATTTTATACTTTTGTATTTATCTTTTCAACTACAACCCCCTTCCTCGCAGAGATACAACAGATGCATAATGATAAGATCAAATAGGGAGCAGACACTGCACACTTACCTTGTGCTCTTCCCTCAGTCAACAGCACCCGTGCTCCGGCCAGTGACGATCATTATATAGTGTTGCTAATATTAAATCAAATTATCCTCTCATCCCCCCTGCAAAATACAGCTAAGGCTAACTTAACTAGACTTTTGATGGAGAGTCTACATATTTAAGCGAACAAGCAAAGATTCTCATATACATGTGTGCATGCATACACACTTTTTCTGGTTCTGTATCATAATGGGTACTAACTAGGAGAAAACATTAGAGGAAAACTGTGAAAACTTACTTGAAAATAAAGTAAACAAAAAGAACTGGCTCAAATTATATTGGGAGTCATAGAATTGGGCAATTGATTAACACAGCTGTGGAGAAAATACTGAAAGGAAAGCTCAAGTTAAAATGGCCCATGTTCCTAATTTTTAAAAGCAATTCAAATACTGTATTTCATGCAAAACATCAATATTATAAGTTAAATCCATTCATTTTTAAGGCTGTTTTAGTTTTAGTTTTAAATTATTTCTAGTTTAAAGTCACCATTTCCCCCACAATTTTTTTTGTCTCAAGTATTTGCTACAAAACTGTGAGAAGTGGAGAAGTGGCTCCATTACAGAAGAGCCTGCCTTGAGAGCAGGATGACCTCTACCCAGGTCCCTAACGTCATCAAAGACCAGGCGCAGGACCGTCCATAACCATCTCGGAAAAGCCCATCTGCACTAACCACTGAGCTCTCGGTTCAGAAAGAGACCCCCATCTCAAAAAATAAAGTGGACACAACTGATGGAGACACTGAAGTTGACCTCTAGCCATCACAAGTATATGCATACACACACACACACACACACACACACACACACACACACACACACACCAAAACTACAAGCAAAGCAAAAACAAAACTGAAAATTTACATGGCTCCAGTTTAGTTCTTAGTCAGATATACTGATCAAGCAAATGTGACTGATCAACAAAGTTCTTGTTTAGAAAGCAAAACAAAACTGGGTCTTTCTTATAAATAAACTGTCTATACACCTTCCAACCAAATTAAAATACTTTAAGTTGCTGTGGAAGTCAAATTTCAAAATTCTGCACAGCAAAGATATTAAACACCTGTTTGTGCAAGCATATAAACTCAGTCTGCATGTCTCTTATCTACAAATGGCTGGACATGTTTATTATCCCCTCAGATAAACAGTACCATCTCAAACACTGACCACCTCGTTCTCCTTTCACTCACACAAACTGGCATGAGACCTTTGAGTGGTGACAGAAGGCAGGCAGTGAAGTGGAGCAGTGTAAAAGACTGGTTACAAGTGCATTAAATACACCTACTCACCTCTGCAAACCCCTTCCCTACCCAAGCCTGCTCAGCACTGTCAACACCAGCTGGACAGATCAGAGCAATGGAGGAAAAAACCCTCCACAGCAGGAAGGTCCCGTTTTCATTTTTCTTTCTGTTACATTTCCAATCCACTATCAGAGACATAGACACAGAGAACTCTATTCTTTAGCCTTGTTTGTGTTTTCACTTCTCAGTAATTGCTGTTTCCCTTTTCACTCTACCCCAGTGCATGTTTCATTGCCAGAGCATCCCTGAAAAAACACTTCCCTTTGCCCCATTCCCATAGACAGCCCATACCCATCAATTTACATCCTTTTTCCTTGCTCAACTTTCAGTCTTACTTCCTTATCTTCACTTTCTTTTACAGTCTAACATTTATGTCACCAATATGAGGATAAGAGATGAGACCTCTATTTCCTATAAAATAGTACACACTAATGAACTACCGCACTTTCAGGAAAGTTACTTTGATCTTTTTAGGACTGGGTCCACTAATCTACAAAAGAATTAAATTTGGGGTACACACTAAGTCTGGCTTATATGTTTCCTGCCCCTAATGGAGATGCAGAGACTATAGATCTGAGATAAAAATACAGACAATTTAAGATCAGCCATGTTTGAAAATCATTAATGAAAATTGTGGCTTCTTAATAGTCTCACATTCTAAGATTTTTAGGTAAGATTTTTACCACATTCCCTGGGGGAAAAAAACTATTATGAGCATATAGGATACATTTATGACATTATGACCATCAATACAATACTATGCCCCCAACATAAAACACCTAAGTCATTGATGGAATTTAGGGCATTAAAATGCCAACAGAATTGCTTTATTAAAATGCTTAGACTGTCAAGGCATCTCTACCTGCCCACAGCACATCTCAGATAATTTGTTTCTGAAGTACATGCATTGCTTTCCATTCTGGTAATTTCTAAGTATTAATCCTCATTATGAACCTAGTGTCCCCCTAGATAGAATTTGGCCTTAAAGATATGTTTAAACATGTGAGACTAAGCATGCATAAACAGCAGCTTAAAGAGATAATGACACATTAGCAGTGTGTTAAGTGGAACCTATTCGTTTATGAATAAATGAATAATGAATAACAATGAAATTATTACAAAAAGGTTAAGAATAGAAACTGAATTACATACTAGCAATTTTCTTTTAAAGGATGTGCCATAAATTTGTACAAGAATGGCATGATAAATTGAAGAAAATTGGGTCTACTTATTTCTTCATTTCTTCAAACAACATAAAAACCAATAGAGAATGTCATTATGTAAGTGCATTTTGTGACTATCAAGAATGATGCAACTGTTGCTATGGTAACCACTCATTTTATTGAATTGCGGTTGGGAATTAAAGTATTTTTCAATAAAAAAAATTCAATACTTCAATATGCTTGCCAAGGCTCTTCTATTGGTACCTATCAAACAATAGCTATTAGCCATCTTTGGGGATATCAAATGGCCTCTATTAAAAGCTAGGGCTAAGTTGTCAAGGAAAGAAACTTTGAATAGTGTTAAAAATAAAACGCATCAACGACACTCAAAGGAAGATAGACTTGACTGAACTTTCAGAATAATTAAAAAGTGTGCGTAACTGAAAAGTGACATGATCTCACAAGTCTTTGTTCCTTCATTGTCATAATTTCTCCTTTAACCTAAATTATTAACCAGTTAAAAGGCTGACATTAGAACGCTGCTGAGTTTTCATTTTGCAACTAAGCTAAAGAAAAATCCACAGAAAGTAGCCCATTTTAACACTTGGGATTTTTTTCCCCAGAACATATGAATTATAATGCAAAGCATCACCTTCCAAATCTTATAAAGTTGCTTTGTTTGTGAGCCCTCATTTACAAAACGCCAGGATAACTCGTAAAATCCAACTACAGACACGGTTCTGGCAGATGCGCACAACAGAAAAGCTGCCTTCGTGGAGGAGGGGGCTGCACCTATGGCCCAGCTTCGATGGCATCCGTGTCTTTCAAAGTCTCTTTGGTTAGGGACAATTCAAAACTGCACAGGATCTTAAGAACCTGCCCCGGATCTCTTCCTGGACTGCCTCCACAAACTTGAAGATGGAGCTGCGGTGGAGGAGAGCTACCTGCCACCCCTTTTCCCCCCTGTTAAACATGGGGAAGCACCTTGAGATCTTCTGTGGGCCTGCTGACTTCGCAACCCCGGGAGCCCAGGCAGGGGAGGCCTCAGCACGGCCTTGTCAGGGAGCGGAGAGGAAGAGGGGCTGTTGCCAAGCGGGCTGAACAACAGGCTGGTCCAGCGCACAAGAGTGAGGGATAGCTTCGCCCCTGCCAGTCGCTTTCCTTGGTGGCTTTATCCGCCCCCCCCCCCCGCCATCCCCCGTCTACGGGTCTTACCTGAAAGCCCCTCCCTCCCTCCCTCTGAGTGTATGCTCGGTGACAGTGGTCTCAGCCCACCGCTGGGGACAGGGCCTAGGCGGGTGGCGACTGCCCATTAGGGCTCTGTGAGCCCGATAGCAAGAGGCCGGCCGGTCGCGGCCTGGGCAGACGTGCCGCCCCCGTGTGTGTCAATGGTGGCCTGTGGGGCTGGAAGGAGCTGACCCAGTCGGGGGACGCGCCTCCCCTCCCCCGCTGCCTGTTTACCTTCGCGGTACTTCTTGCGGAGCCGCCGGTGGACGCTCTTCACCACCCCGGACAGCTTCTCCTGCTCCAGCTTCCGCTCCTGCTCCCGGGGCTGCGCGGCGCTCGGGGGCCGCTGTCCGCGCGCTGCGCCTCGGCCACCGGGTCCCGGCTCCATAGCGCTGCCGCCGCCGCCGCCGCCCCTCGGGCCCCGCGGTCTCTCCCCGGACGGAGGAGGTGGGGAAGGAGGAGGCAGCAGCAGAGGCAGCAGCCGGAGGAGGCCGAGGAGCCACAGCTAAGGCCTCGGGGGCGGTATCTTCCCGAGAGCGCAAGGTGATTGGTGAACTTCGGAGGGCTGGGTAGAAATGGAAAGGGCCACCAACCAATGGGCAAAGGGCAGCGGCGGAGCGCCGGGTTGTTTGGGAAGGAGCAGCTGAAGGAGGCGGAGAAAAGCACTGGGCTCCTTGCCAGGCCACGCCCCGGATGCTGTGCGGAGAAGCCCAGGCTGCCTAGGGGAGGAGGCCGGTGGTGTGGGGTGCGCTTGCGCCCCAGAGTTTTTGCTTAGTTTGAGCTTCATTGTACGGTCCAGCTTTGGCACGTCTCCCAACTTCGCAATCCACTGTAAGTTTTGACGTAACGCGGCCGTCCACCTGAGTTCCCGCTGCACCCTGTTGCACCTATGCAGATTCCCTTCAACTAGATTACCTTTGAAGATTTGACTTGAAGTTTTACACTTCTAGGTGCCCAAACTTGGAAGCCTTCTTTGGGGTCAAGGAGAGATCAAACTACCAACTCCGGATGTAATTTCCTTAGCTAACCATGGTTAATGCCTGGCATACTGCTGCTGGACTAAAGAAAAAAAAATACTAAAAAATAATAGGAGATGTGGGACAACCAAGTTATAAACACTGAAAGGCCATATTGTCTTTCTGTACAACTTCTGTAATGACCATAACAGTGGGTAAACCTACATTTGACTGTAGGTCATCTCAGAACCCACAAAGAAGTCTGCTCAGGCGGTCTCTCATAGTACTTTAGACCGTCCACTAGTGCAGACAGAATTCAGTAAATGACTCCTTTTCCACCTCCTTTTATTTGGGCACAAAACTATTAAGGGGATGTGATTTCTGACTTGTTTAAGAAAGATGGAAGCCGGTTTTCCAAAAAGAGACTTCAGTTGCTCTGTTCTGGTACCTACCGGGGCTGCTGGAAATGCAGCAGACAGAGCTGGGAATGAATTCTATCTGATTGCGCACTACCTCGACCTTACAGGTTGGTTACATTACATTGTATAGACATTGTTGCATTTAAACTTTCAAATCAATGACTTTGTAATATTAGTAGCATTCTCTTTATGTTACTGTTGAGTCCAAAGGAAACTCTGTTTCCCCAAATTCTGGTGGTTAGACAAAAAGCCACATTAGTATATCAAAGTGCACGCTGGCCTCCAGGCTTCCTCAGCATCCCAAATACCTGTACACATCTTAGTGTCCAAGGCTCTTCTCTGCTCTTCTGACCCCACCACCAAACTTTCTCCGGCTCAGGGGCTTCCTTTCCCCAGCATCTCATTCTCCTTATAACCCTGCTATTTCAGCTCTGTATGCTCTTGGTCTTCCTTTCATACATATCTCTTCTCTTCCTCTGTACTCTGTTCCTGCTTCTCTCTTGGTCAGGTATAGTTTGCTGTTGATTCTCAATCTACCACTTTTTCTCTGCTCTGGATTCTTCCAGATGCCTCTGCCTGCTCTCTCCTTCATATCTACAATACAAACCTTGCCCTCAACCATGGAGTGGAGAGGCTATGTAGTGTTTATACAGAAATGATTTCATGTTACTTCCTGGGTTAAAACGATCCTGACGAACAAAGTGTTATACAAGCTTTCTAGATCACAGGAGCAGAAATATCATAGTGAAGAAGTGGAGCAAACACAGACAGAAATAAACAAACCTTAGAAGAACTAATTACAAACATGAAGTGAAATTACAAGAAATAGCAAGGAAGCAGCAAGTATTGTAGCCTCACATGGGGAAACTTTATTTGGGAAGAAAAAAAAAACTTAGATTTTTTAGCTTTTTTTTTTCCTTTGCCACCTTTAAAAAGGAAATATTAAGTTGGAAATATTTGAAAGCTATGTGGTAATTCATAGTAAAGTTATACCATGTTATTTGTACTAAATATTAGGATTTATTTGTTTAATGTGAATTTTTCCACTTCCATCTAGGTAAGTCTAATCATATATTTATTCATGTATCTTTATTTTTACTTATATATGCATGTTTGTGTTTGTGTTTGTGTGAATGTTGTATCCTCTGGGGACAGAAGACTGCATTAGGCTGCTAGAGCTAGAGTTACGATATGTAGTTGTGAGTCACCAGAGAAACTGGGAACTCAGTTTGGGTTCTCTACAAGAACAGCAAATATTGTTAACTTCTGATTCAGGATTTGTTGGTTTCTTTGTTTTGCCTTTTCAAACTTTGTTTTATACTACTAGCAGATGAATTTTTAAGACCTCTGAAAACAGTGGATCTTAACTTTCCTAATGCTGGGATCTTTTAACATAGTTCCTAGTGTTGTGGTGGCTTCCAACCATAAAATTATTTTTATTGCCACTCCATAACTGTAATTTTTCTGTTAGGAATTATAATGTAAATATCTGTGTTTCCAGTAGTCTATGGTGACCACTGTAAAAGTATTATTAGGTCCCAAAGAGTCACAACATTAAAAGGTTAAAAACATTAAAGGGAATTTGAGAAATAAAAAAAAAAAAAAACTACTCAGTTTTACCAGTGAGATGAAACAACATTTTTTCCTTTGCAAGTATGCATTAATTTCAAATGGGATGTTACTGAAATGGATAGTTGGTAATCTATTTTATGAATAACCTATTATTTTATTAGTTAATCCCTAGTTACTTCACATTTTTGTTGTCTCCACTTTTCTCTTTTACAAATCACACTACATATGATTAATATCTTGGCATGGTTTTTAATTTGATCATATATAAGATATATCATTATATATTATGCTATAATATATAATATTATATATAATTAAACCCCATTAAAGTCAAATTTCTAATTCAAAATTTCTAATTCAAAAGGTCATACCTATTGAGCTTTTTGATACCTGTTGTTAAAATGCCTTTTTAACATGGGTTAGGAGTTTATGTAACTTCTAGCAATAAAGGTGGATATTTGTTTTCCTGAACCACTATTTGCTGATTATTCATAGGAGTCTTTTTAAACTCCATCTTTTAAAATTATGAGGAAACTTTTTGCTGTTTCTTGAGTAGTTATTCTGTCATAAAATAAGTTTAACATATTAATATAAGGGAAACAATTATAATAAGCAATCATTTTCCAAGAAAATTGACAAAAACTATAATATATTTTTTTACTTCTGGCTTTCTTAAAAAGAACTGGAGATTGAATAGTTAAATTTTACTTAAAATTTGCATGAATTCAGATTGAGCCTTGGCTTATATATCCTGGAAAATACCAAAACTGAGCATTCTTAATAAAACATGGCAAATGATCACACTATGAAGGAAGTTTACAACTACATTTCTCCAGCCTAATTGGTAATACTGGGCCAAGCTGTACATTTGCTATGGTAGAAAAGGAATAGTAATACGTTTTTTTTTATCTAATTAAAATAAATGTTCTAATTGATGAACAAAAGCATTTGTTGTACCATGTAGGTTTAGTGTCACAATGAACAAGCATACCCTGTTGCCTGATCATGTGGAAGGAATGAGTCTGGGAGGTGTGTCTCTAATGCCCTTAGCAAAATGGTAAATATTGTGACCTTCAGGACAACCCTTAAGGCTGTGGGAAAGAACTCTAAAACACTAGTTCAAAGATATTTAAACACAATTTCTCAACTATGCAAAAACATAAGGATGCAATATGAATTTGTATGAGGGGCATCACAGACCTAAAGGAACAAAGGCAGCTGCACTTTGAACCAGCTTGTCAGAAAGCTACAAAGGAAGGAGATAAAGATATTTATAGGATCCCACCCAGCTAAGTTTATTGTTTGTGCTTACAAACCACACAGGTTTCTGCATTCATTTGCCACATTTTTTTTTCTGATAAGTGTACTTGCTGTCTTCTAAGAATCAAGAGGCTAAGTTCATAAAATGCTAATTCATAGAATAATCAAAAGGGAATCTAAAGTAAATGATTGAATTGATTTGTAAATAGAAGACTGGGCTTTTGGTCTGCATGAGATGAATTAGCAGAGAGCAGTAGCAATTTTTTTAGAATTTTTTTTTCTAGAAGCTATCCAGAGAGAAATGCTTAGAAAGCAAACACAGATATTTTAGAATATTTTCAAACAGGGTTTCTGACTTGATTGTAAAATTTATGGAGGACAAAGACAACTCTTTTATAATTTTTCATACCTCTTTAATAAATTTTTTTCTACCAGCTGCCTAGAAGAGAACTGCTTGAAGAGTGAGCACAACTCTTTTAGAATTTTTTTTTTCTAGAAAATCCAAGAATTTTTTTTAACAGGAACTTTCTGACTTTGGTCAAAAAACCCTTGAGCTATCCAGAGGGCTTTAAAATGTTTTTTGCTTGTTTTTCTAGTAAGAGAGAGCTGTCTTTAGCAGAAAGCTACCACAAGCAGACTACCTATCCAAAAGCTAACTACAGAGAACAGTCTAGGAAGCCATCTTGTACAGGCTATGTGTTCCAGAAGCTCATAGATAGGGTTGATTTGGGGGTGGTCCAACTCAAAGTCCTGGATCTGGGCCTAGGTGGTAGTTGAGTTGATCAGCCTGCCAGCTCTCCTGCATCTGCACCACAAGTGTTAGCTCTGGAACACTGCCCCAGCTAGCTCATTCAATGCTGCAGTTGGCAGGGCTCAGGGTCAGCATTTCTGACTCCTGCTTTCATGCCACCAGAGCCAGCCCTACCTTGCTGCCTATTTAAGGTGCAGGGCCCACTCTCCCAAGTGCTGCGCCTTCCAGGGGCTGGGCCAGCTCTCCTAGTCCTACACCCTTGGGATTGGCTCACTTGTATTTCTGCCATCAGAACCAGCTCCACTGTGTTACCTGGGTGAGGTGTAGAGCTACTCACCAGAGTGGGAAATAAGAAATCTTTAAATGACCTAAAACATTTATATTATATTTTTGTTTATTCTGATGGTGTTGTCCGCTTCATTTGGCCTCCTTTATTGCCAGATTTTAAATATTTTAATATTTTTAATATTTTAATGTTATTTAAGAAAAAAATCCCTATTTTAAATTTGTGTTATAACTCATATAATACTATGTATCAGTAGTGTAAAGCCGCCTCATTAGGTAGTGCTATTATTACTTTCCAAGTCAGAAAAAAAAGTCAGCTTATGACTTTAGGAAATTCCGTTAAATGAAGACAAGATGTGTGGCAGTGTCGTTCAAGGGTAAAGCCTTTCATTTTGCAGGGAAACTTGTTAAGGCATAAGATATAAAATAAAAGTAAAACAATGGGATATTTTAGGACAGGATGTTTATAAGAAGGTGAAACGACAATGGGGTGTTCTAAGGGAAGATTCCAATGCTCCATCCTATAGAACAGTTCCTAAGACAGAAAGTAAAGAACTTAAAGTAGCTTCAGGAAGTCTCTGAAAATGATCAGATTCACTAGATCGCTCAGTTCCTAAGAGTACATAAACAGCAAACGCTGCGGAGTCACTCTCAGACATGCCCAGCCACCTGAAAGAAGCAGAGACCAGTGGAACTGCGTAGAAGAAACAGAAACTTAAGCCAACTCTTTTTAACCCTGAGATTCACTATTGTTAATCATAAACATTTGCAAGGGAAAAAAAAAAAAAAAAAAAAAAAAAAAAAAAAAAAAACGTTCCACCATTTCAAGCCAAATTAGAAGCAAGTTTTATTAAATACTCACCAAGACAGATTTTGATCAGGACCACTCCCTAGAACTTCCAGTTGAGTATTCCTGAGACATGGTTTGCAGAGGCTTATATAGACAATCCCATAGGCACTGTACTTTCCCATGAGGCTTTGTTCTTTTTTTTTTTTCTTTTCTTTTTCTTTTTTAAAGAACTACACCTCTCAGCATCTCAGGAGCTTACCCAGTCCTTAGGAAGGTGGAGCTTACAGGTTACTTTTAGTTATTACACTATACTACCTGGAAAAGTCACTCTTCAATCTGTTGAGCTGCCTGCAGGCAGCTGTGCATTCTGGATTTCCTGGTTTTGTGACCTTTCACACATTCTAAAGTGGGTTTTGGTGATGTAGTCGCCCCTTCATTCCTGCTCCTGTAAGTACCCCTCACCCGTATAAAGTAAGCAACCCTAATAAAACTCCTTGGTTCACAAAACAGACTTTTGTGGTTTCTTGGTTGGTTTCTTTTGATGTTATGAAACACCATAACCAAAAGCCAGTTTAGAACCAGGAGGCAGAGGCCATGGAGAAGTACTGCTTGCTGTCTTGCTCTTCATCCGTTCCTTAGCCTGCTTGCTAATAGAATCCAGGACCACAGTGGGATGGCCGACCCACAGTGGACTGGGTCCTTCCCCATCAATCACTAATTGAAAAGGTTCTACAAGCTTGACTACAATCCCACCTTATTTTCTTAACTGAAGTTCCCACCTCTCAAATAACTGTAGCTTGTATCAGGTTGACATAAACCTAGTGTCGTAGATGGTATTCACACTTTGGTCTGTCTCCTGTTTGGGGTGAGTCACAGGTATCTCCCCAGAAAAAGGCCATTATACAACAATAGAAAAGCAAAATGCATATTGTTCTAGAAATAACTGCTTATTACTTGGAAAATTTTTACTCATCCATGCAAAATTGTAAATAAGTATAAATGTTTTGTCTAACTTGAAATTGCAGAAGCATCACTAGTTGGGAATATTATAGGAAAACTATATTTTGTGGATTTTGTTTTTGTTTTCTGTATTTTATTTCAACCTATAGAAACTTTCCTTAGAAAAATTGCCTTCTTTTCTTAATATGTTGATAAAAAACAAACAGAATGAAAACATACTCAGTGTAAGAAAATATTCTACGGACATGTTTTCATTCAGAAAGGCAGATTATAATTTTAAATCTCTATTTATTGAAATATGAGTATTTCCCGTAAATATTAAGTTTATAGTTTCTTCATGTATCTCTGCAGTTCTAAAACTTATTTTAATTTAATAAAATGAGTTTAATTTGGGGTATGTATATGTGCATCCACCTGTGGATGTGTTCATGAGTGTATAAGTGAGGTGCCAAAGAGACCAGAGGCCTTCAATCTCCTGGAGCAGGGGTTGCAAGCCACCTAACTTGGCTGCTAGAAACTGAACTTGGGTCCTCTTGAAGAACAGTGTTCCTAACCACTGAGCTATCTCTCCAGACCTGCTTTTTCAGTTCTTAATGTATCTTCAAAGTAACACAAGCTACTTGTTTCTCCAGAGTTCACATGTAAAACAGTATTAGGACTAACTTGAAGTACATTAAGTAATCACTATTAATTACTACCAAACTTTAGGTGCAACTATTAAGTTTATAACATTTTGTATCATACTAATTAAGTATATTCAATAATCATGAGTGAGATAATTTATAGGAATATATCCACACAGAAAATGGCAATAGCTTATGCCATAAACTGAGGTATAAGACTGAGAGATCGAAGCTAGGTCTGGTGTACAGGTCTCTAATAGCTATGCAAGAGGCTGAAGCTAGGATCAAGAAGGATCACAAATTCAAGATCTGCCTAAGCTACAGAGTGAGCTCAAGTGCGTCCTAACACACTTAGCCAAAGCCAATCTCAAAGTAAAATGGTGACATGTTAAGAGGAGAAACATCTATAGTGTAGCAGTAGACCATCTGTCTAATGTGAGGAAATACCCTGAGTTCAAAGAATCCATAGCCCCAGGGACTGGTGAGACATACACTCATTGCCTTTAGACCCTTTCTATTATTCACAACTAAGGACTTTCTTATTTCTCTCTATTAAATGTAAAGTGAAGAGTCTGTATCTGAGTAGTATTTCAGCTTACATGTTTATTATTATTTCCATCATGATTCAGGGGATAAATGCATCTTATTTTGAGGTTCGTCACACTTAACATGTCATATATGCACATTTAACAAGTTAAATATACACACACAACCTTCATGAATAGGTAATGAAGACAAATGTTCTATTAAACAATCATGAACTTGGATAAGTAAAAGGCTTCAGTGAATTTTCAATTTTTATTTTTAATGCTATATTGACGATTATATTAATTTTATGTCATTCTAATAAGGCATGAGATAAATTTAAAGACACTGGCAATGTGAAAGCCCTCTTACGCCTCCCTTTCTACAATGATTTTGTGACTGACATTGACTTTGAATTTCTTTGAGAGATGTGTCCAGGCTGCTCAGTTCCTTCTGGGTTGCATCTTTGTTCTTGGGGAATTTCCAACATAAGGAATATAATAAGAAACCTCCCCTCCTCTAATCAAACACACTTGAAAGAAGTGTACATTTGTATGAATGGAATACAAGAAAGCAGAAGGTTGAGGGGATAGTTTGTTCTGTTAAGGAAGCCTGTGAATGTGTAGGTCCTTTGGGTTCCAGTGATGAAGTTCTATCTCTTGCTGCTTGACCTGTGAGCTACATAAAGAGGAACCCAGGCCTTCCCAGAGCACTTGCTGTGTCTTACTTAGATGCTCCTTGAAGATGGGGTCTGGGGAGACATTCTAGCTCTGCCTCTTTGGTTCTTCAGGATATGTGGAGCTGCTTACCATATTGAAATAAATGGTATTTTAGATTTTGAAATAGCTAGAGAGAGTTCTACTTTTTGTACAGAGAGGTCCAGTGAAGAGATACAGTGCAAGAAATTCGAGGGAGCTTAACTGAGCTTTTGGTGTAACTCCAGGCAGATTGTCACCTGATGCTGTTTGATCAGCTGCTTTGCTATCATCTGACATGGCACAGATTCGTCGTTAAAAAGTAACCATTGGCTGTAATTGCTTTAAAAGTAAAATATTGTGATAGTTAATGGAAATAGGTGGATATAAATGTTCTAAGGAGCCTTGGAAACTAAAATGTCCTGGATGCAGAAAACCTGATTTATGTTTCCCTTCATTAAACATACATTGTTCTACTCTTAGGGTTTAATGATTGTCATGGAATCATTTTTGTCTTTTCCTATGAGAAATATGTTCCAAAAATTTCTGCCTACCTCAGAAACTATAAGTTTGCATATATCCAACTATAATTACCAGACTTTTCTTAAACTTGACTGGTATTGCTAAAAATGTTTTCCTTGTAAAATAATTAGAATTTATTCCCTTTTAGAAAGTCATATTAAAATTTACTATACCAACATACACGACATTTCCAGTTTACTAGTGATTCTATAAAATTCTTCATTTCAAAGCCAAACTCCCAATAAGTTTATTTTATTTAATTAAAGCTGTATTTAAACTATGGCCCATAATCCAAAATATTAACAGTTTAAGTCTGTACAATTTATCTAAAGATTCAGAAAATCCATTTATGTATATAAATAGATAGATAGAGAGAGAGAGAGAGAGAGAGAGAGAGAGTTCAGCAGTGAAGAGCACCTGTGAAGAACACTCTCTTCTACATACATGTGGTGCCAGATACAGAAATAAACAAAAATAAATGAAGATAAATATAAAATAAAGTCCTACCAAGTGTTTTGTTGTTATTTGAGACATTGACAAGCTTATTCAAAAGGTCAAATGCAAATACAAGCAAAACAAGAGCAATCAAAACAAACAAAAGCAGAAGGTCCAAAACAATTTTGACAAAGCAAAATAAAGTAGGACACATTTAGTACACTAGCACATTAATTAAGGTCATGTGGTGTCGGCAAAAGTGTAAATAAATAGAACAAAAGAGAAAGATCAGGGGAAAAATGGGTACATGTATATATATTCCTGAGTTTCCCATCAGATGCAAGAACAATTTTAGTGGTGAATAGACTAACTTTTAAAAAGCTATGCCAAACTAATTGGACAACCATTTGAAAAAAATACTTCACATTCATGCCTCATTTCGTGGCAGAAAGTATTCAAAACGAAGGGCAGGTTTGAGCATAAAACCTAAAATTGCAAAACCTCAGAAGGAGAATCTTGAGAGCTTCCTGTAATTTGAAGAGTATTTCTAGATATAAAACAAGTACAACTCATGAAAGAAAAAAGTATGTCGTAGACTCAATCAAAGTTTAAGACTTGTGATATTTGAACAATATACTAAGGCAGGAAATTGGGCCTGTGAGTAAAAGAAAATTATGTCATATGCCTTGTAATTGTTTTTATCCAGATGTACACACAATCATAAGAAAATAAACAATTTACATTAGCCAGAGAGGTTGGTACATTTTGGGTTTGTTTATTCATTTAATGTATATATTTATTTGCTTTTTTATTTGGGGCACTACAAGATACTGTTATACACCCTTGGCTAACCTGTAACTTGCTATTTAGAGTAGACTGGTCTTGAACTTGCAGTAATCCTCCTGCCTTTGCTTCCAAGTTCTGAGATTACAAGCATAGGCCACCATGCCCAGCCTTAGTTCTTTTTAGATGTTTCTACTTGGAATGATATACATCTTGAACCTTAAAAAAAAAATGTGTTAGAGAAAATGCTTATCTGGGTTACCAAAAAGGATTTAAATTAATCATTAAGCATAATGGTATCAGATCCCTTCTTTTATTATGTCTTTAATCCCCCCCCACACACACACACTTTATAGCTCTTGGACTTTTTCACTTAAGAAAAAAAATATTTAAGGATGTTTAAAATCAGTGAGATCAGCCTATAAAATAGACAAAAGGAGTTAGCATGGATAATGAGTAGAAGTGTTTATTAAGTTAATTGTTTTCTTCTCTAGAAAAAGAACTCTAGGCGCTTTGACAGTGTTCCTTTTCTAAAGCACATTATCACAGGTAGTGCTGTGACCAGCACTTCACTGATTTTTGTCCTCAATAAAACCTATGCTTACCAACCGCTGTTACCACTTGGGAAATAGGAAATGTGCCCCTGCAGTAGGGGCGAATAGGGGGTGTGAATAGGAACTCGATTAGCATACATTGGATTTGTACATCAGCGAATCCAATTTAAAAAAAAAAAAAACTTAGCTTACAGATGTACTGGCATCTTCGAAAATGGTTTCTTTTCAGGGCACTGCAGAGATTTCAGTTTGAAAAAGTTTCTGAACTTTTAACTCAAGGTAATGAGCTAGTTAATGGAAGACTGAGTTTCGTGTAGGAAGCAATTACCTCGATTGATGAGGAGCTTGAGAAAATGAGCCCACACTTTAATGAGATTGGCAAAAGGGTCATGTGTCTGAGAGTTTCGATGGAGTGAGAAGGGAGGGTGCTGGCAGAAGCCATTAGAGACAACGCCACACAAGCCAGCAGAAACAAAGGTGAGGGGGAATACCATTGCAACTACTTTTGGGAAAGGCCACAAAATTAATTAATTTGCCCAAATGTAAGGCAACTCTGGAAATCTATGACTCAGGAGTCCATGGTTTAACTGGAGCATTGCCAGGTTCCACTGTCTCCCTATCAAGGCAGTGATAGAAATGGATTTGAAAAAAATACGTCATTATAAACAGATTGATGGTTAATGTAGTTCATGCACAGCTTTTGCAAACGGCATGCCTTCGGTACGGCTTTAACTTCTCCCAGGCACTCCTCAGCATTCAGTGTGAGCTGACTTCCAACTCGAGCCCTCCACTTACATAGTTTTGGTGAAAGGTCAGCCATGATGTGCTTTTCGAATTCCTCCGCCTCTTTGCTCCCCAGAAGAATCAGGCTCTGGTTACCAGCTTCTCTCTCATAAACTGTCCAGCCTCCTCAGGCACAGCGCTTCTCCGCTTACCCCGTTCCCATTCCTTTCTATCTCTTTTTTATCCTTCCCATAGTTTTACGTTTTTTCCTGCAGGATTTTCCCAGAGCTGTCATCCTTGTTTCTTCTGCCTGATATTCCGAGTGATCTCATGCAAGCACCAAGCTCCAACTAAGGTCTCTGTAACTCTCAAACACTGACTGAAACTTTCCTTGAATTTCATACCTGACATTGAGTTCACCATAGCCCAAAGTACTGGAAAGTGTTCTCCTCAGACCTTGTATTTTATGTTCTCATTTTCCATGCCCTACCCATCAGCAGCCCTGTGTGTTCTGCTGATTAAATAAGTGTCTTGAAACTATCATTTCTTTTTTTAATTGGTTATTCTCTATATTTACATTTCAAACGTTATCCCTTTCCCATCTCCCACCCCTTGCTTCCATGAAGGCGCCCCCTCTCCCACCTCAGCACCTTGGCATTCACCTACACTGGGAAGTGCACCTTCACTGGACCAAAGGCCTCTCCTCTCACTGATGCCAGACAGTGCCATCCTCTGCTGCATATGTACCTGGAGCCATGGGTCTCTCCATGTGTGCTCATTGGTTGGTGAAGTTATCATTTCTTATCCATCCTCTCTTGCTGTGCATAGCCAGGTACTGTTCATTCAATCTCTGCAGTGGGTTTGCTATCTGTGCCTTCCCACCATTGCTATCATCTGTGTCCTAACATGGAATCTTCTTATGGTTTTTGCTTGGGATTTTACATTGTGGCTTCTTAATTAAACTTACCCCTCATAATCTGGTAAATCTCTTTTCTGAGTTTCAGTATTGTTTCTGGGTTATCTTTTCTTAACTGATGAATTTGATCATGCTACTTCCTTGAATATGAAATGAAAGTTGTGTCTATAAGAGGGTTTTATCCTTACATTCTACCAGTATGATCTGTTACATCTTCAGATACTAATAATTAATGAGAGTTGGCCCACAAAAGCTTTGTTTTCAAATTTCAATATTTTTCACTGCTTTTTCCTGCCTCTACTATTCACTATAGCTTCCAAAGACAACAAAACATTTCTTATGTCTATGTCTCTGTTTTAGTCCTTGTTGTGGGGTTCTAATAGAGTATCCTGGACTTGAAATTGTGTAATAAGATAGTAGAATAAAGATTCGTTTTCTATCATACATATATGGCCTCTCAGCAAGTCCTATTGATTTTCTTCAATAACTGTAAACTGTTTACTAACCCCTGTTCTTGTCAAGCTCTATTTCAAAGCCTTGCTTCTGTCTTCATTGTCTGTCTCTTAAATTGCAAAGACATCTTTACAATACCCTAAACCTATGTTAGGTTCACTATTCAGTCTATTTTATACAGAGGAGACTGAACAACCATTTAAGTATATAAAGTGTATCTTCTTGCTTAAAACCATTAAACCAATTAATATTTCATTTCATATAGTCTAAACTCCATGATTTCAGATTATGAGTATACGTATGTACAAAATGCCGTAACCTCTCGCAATGCATTTCAAGCTGTGGAATTCATAACCCCACCTATTATTCCGCCTTCAATGTTTTCATTTTCTATTTGAGATCCAGCCATTGAGTTTCTTGCCCTCAGGTCCTTAAACATGTGAAGTTTTTTCCACTGTAAGTATTTTGAATACATTGTTTCTTCTGCTAGGAGTGCTCCACAATTAGCACTTTGAATCTTAGGTTCTGTCTGCTCATTGTTAACATCTCAGTCCAAACCCTTCCTCCCTGCAGGGGGACTTCTGGTTGTATCAAAGAAAACAGTGTCCTCCAACAAACTGAAAGTCCCCTTCACATGACAATCATTTCCTCAGAGCAATTAATTCAGATGACTGTCTTCCCTACCCTTGTCATCTTTCTCCTTCACCAGAGAATAAAGACTTGAAGATGTTTTGTTTATTTAGTTTTGCAACAGTGTACCTGTGTATGAATTTTTGTGATAAATATTGAGTGTTTGCTAAATGTTAATAATGGAAAATAATATTTGTCTCTTAATAACTAAATACCCAATACCTGTGTCTGGGTTGTGTTCTATTATGTATAGCCCCCAGAGCACAACAATGTTTCAAATGAAGAGCCATTAAGGAGCCAGATTTATGAACCATCTTCTAAGCACAAAATCAGAATCTTAGGAAACATCTAAAAAGATAGAAAGGCAATTTTTAGCTCAAATGAGTGTAAATTATCAAATAACTTTATAAAAATAAGCCATTGGCACTGCTGTTTTCCATATCTACGATAACTTTGTGGGATTGGCGATATAGAATAGTTGGTAAAGGCATTTGCTGTCAATCCTGAGAAGCCACATACTGAAAGGAGAGAACAGACTTCTTTTTTTAAAAATTATTTATGGGATATTCTCTGTATTTACATTTCAGATGCTATCCGCTTCCTCCTCCACTCCCATCCTCCTCCCTCTCCCCTTGCCTCCATGAAGGTGTTCCTTCTCCCACCTCAGGACCTTAGCATTCTCCTACACTGGAAAAAATGAGCCTTCACTGGACCAAAGGCCTTGCCTCCCAAAGATGCCAGACAATGTTATCCTCTGCCACATATGCACCTGGAGCCATGGGTCTTTCCATGAGAACTCATTGGTTGGTGTTTTAGTCCCTGGGAGCTGTGGAGGGTTTGGTTGGCTGATAATTTTGTTCTTCTCGTGGGGTTGCAGACTTTTTCACCTCCTTCAGTCCTTTCTCTTGCTCCTTCATTGGGGTCCCCATGAGAACAGACTCCTTAAAATACTTCTCTGACCTGAACACACATGCTACAATATGGATACACATGTACACACAGTAAATACAGTATACTATAGGAATTATGTCATTTTTGTATAAAATCAAAATGTTTTATTAGCTTATAACCCCTTATTCCATAATTATTCACTAATCCATGAAATTATTAATATTCTAGTATATGTCATGCATCAAGCTATAGAGATACAACAATGAACAAAATAGGAAAAAAGTAAAACCATTTGTCCTCTCAAAATTCATAGTTCAATAAAATTAATGCTCCTCTAAAATTCTGATTTAATTTGGCAGACTTAAACTTTGGTCAATAATATTTAAAAAATCACTTTTGGTCATTCTAATATGAAGCTAGACCTGAGACCATCTTGTTTACTGCCTTGATTATATTTTTACCATGAAAATCTTTTTTCTCTACTTGTGACCTATCTATCAATATGTACAAGTTTTTAAAAAAAATCACAATACAGTAGTTAGAACCGAATGTGAGACATGAAATTTGATGTTATAATAATCTTTTTTTGGGGGGGTGGGAATCCACTTCAGCTGAATTCATTTGAAGAAGTGGACCAGTTAGAACCCTCTTCCAATTACAACACAAACTGAAAATTTGAAGGCAATTAGAAAATTAAGAAGGAACAGAAAGTATCTTTGTAGTTTCCCCCTTTCAAGTAACCACTATACTGTAAGATTGGAAAATTCCTCATTACCTTTTGTTTTCTCTTTGCTCTATATTTAGCGTTTGGTATATATAGTATCTGATTGCATGGAGAACTATATATAGTGATGACTTTCATACAGAAAAATCACATACAATAGATGAGTTTTTATTCTTTCATGGTGTTAGAGAATTTAAATTCTATGTGAGTATAATCTAGATTCATTCTTAGAACACCACATTTTTGCACACCATTATGAAGTATAAATAGAACTTTTTAACACCAATGGATGAATATAGACATTCGAGCGCTAATTTAAATAAGACATGGAACATTTCACCACTTAGAAAGCTACATTGGTCCCCTTTTGTCAATCTTCATTCTTTACATAGCAAACATTCTAATTGAGTTTGTATAGAAATCACTTGACTATTCTTGAGCTTTTTATTAGAGAAAGGCTGCTGTGTGTGTCTGTTGTGTCTGGTTTCTTTCAGACAATATGCTTTCCTTAGAAATTTATGTTGTGCAGTCCTCCTTTCCTAATTTTGAGTAGCATTGCACTATATAAATAGATCACGACTGATTAATGCTACACCAATGGACATTTGACTTATGTTTACTATTGACATTTGTATGCAAGCACTAGTGTGAACTTACATTTTCACTCTTTTTGCAAAAATCATAGTAGTAGTAAACTTAGTCCTAAAACGGGGACATATTTTACTTGACAAGAATGGGCTTAAACTCTTTATTCAAACTGTCTCTGCTTTACCATTTTACATGTCTTGGTAGCTTAGGAAAATGCCTGTTAGACTTCATCTCTTCCAACACTCAACTTTGAACTTTAAGGTATTTGGACAGCATGTGATGGTTTCCCATCGTGTCTGTGCGTTGCATTGTCCTACTCAAGACTAAGCCAGAAATACTCTTTATAATGGCCATACTATTTTTCAGTTACACAGTTTCTGTTTGGTTCCTTTAAATAATTTCACTTTTCTACCGAGGGAGGCTTGCACATTCATTCACTCATTTTGATCATTTTTGATCATGAACATCTGTATCATCATCTCATTTAAAGTCCTCGGCTGCTAATTTTAATATCTAGGTCAGTTTGGGATATTTCATTGACACCTTTATCTTTTGACTAGGGCACATATAGTTTTGTTTCTTGACATTTCTAATGCTTTTAAATTGCATAGTAGATATTTTGAATGATACTTTGAGAATTTAAGTTTTTAAATATTTTTTCTGAGAACTGTTAATTTGTATCTGACCAGATAGTTAAATTGGCATTGATTTCCTCAAATACATGAGGCTCAACTTATACATTGTTTCAACTTATTATACATTGTTATGCAAAATTTTGTCCACAATTTTAAGGCTTAATTTTGAGCTTCATCTTAGACTACTGATGTTTCCAAGAATCTTAGTCTAATATTAGATAGTTTTTTGTCATTATTAAAAGAAAAGTTTTCTCTTTACATGACTTTTAAAATAATCTTTTAAAAACACACATCAAGCATTTATAAAATGGCAGCATTATAATGAGTAGAATTTTTTTTAAATGGAAGTTGTCAGATTTTTGTTTCAACTGGCTAGATTGGGATACAATCACTGCATTTCTATCTTTAGAGTAAGATATAAAGCACTAGTAATATGAAACTACTAAGATTAAGGAAATTCGATGGTTATTGCTAGTTTGACCTAAAGTAAATGTTTGGACAATATTTGATATAGTGCAACAAATACTTAATTGCCTCCTGTCCCATAATTAATAAAGTGACATCCCCAGTTTGACTATTTTGAGAACAGTCTTTAAGGAGATAGGTAAAATTAACTGAGGCTAAAAAGGTAGAGTCCTAGTCCAACAGGAATGAAGTTCTTCTGAAATGGAGACACAGCTAATTCAGCCCCCCCTCCCACGCCACTTTTCTCCTTCTGCACCCTCTCCATCTCCTCATGCAGCATGCACAAAGGAAAGGCCAGGTGAAGACACTGAGAAAATGGACATCTGTAGGCCAGAAAGGAGCCCTCAGTGTGAACTGAATTTACTAGCATTTTATTTTTTTACTTTGTGTGTATGTGTGTCTGTGGGATGTGTGTGTGTGTGTGTGTGTGTGTGTGTGTGTGTGTGTGTGTGTGTGTGGAGAGAGAGAATCTGAAAGGATGGAGGTCAGATAATCTCCTGGAGGAGCTGGATCTCTGTTCTGTCATGTAGGTTTTATGACGGAAATCCAGACATCAAACCTAGCAGCTTGTTTCTTTACCCACTGACCCATCCAGCCAAGCCTGTTTCTAATCTTCAAGCCACCTCAGTGTACCAGTCCTGCTGGTGCAAAGTCAAACAGTCCTCTGAAGTGAGAGTGAGGATGATTATAGGAAAGATGGAATAGAAGACTCAGAGACAAAGTTTCGACATTGGGAGGGCTGCAGTTCTACACCATGGCAGCCCAGAATGAACTTCTCATAGCCTTTATATACTTTAGAGTATTGTGGGAAACAAAATTACAAGCTAGTAGAGACAGTGGGTGATGCACATTGGATATCTATTCCCATCTACAAGGTTTCCTGTTCCTTCTTTCCAATTAACAGAACCTTCATCCCCTTGCCTTGAGCTTCAAGTGTGTCCCCTCTTATTGTTCCATGAGTCAGCAGATGAGAAAAGCTACCAATAGACCCTGGCCTGCCTTGACTCTGCCTGACAGGCAGGCTTTTACAGAAGCAGACAAAAGTGGCTCCCAACACCTAGGCTATGGAAATTTTATCTGAAATTCTCACCTATTTAATATACTGCATTTAAAATGTTTTTATGATTCATTGTTAAATTTATTATGTTAATAACCAAGACTGATAAATCGTTGTTATTTTAGACACTGATAAAAATCTCCCAAAACAGGGCTGGAGAGATGGCTCAGAGCACAGGCTGCTCTTCCAGAGGTCTTGAATTCAATTCCCAGCAACCACATGGTGGCTCATAACCATCTAAAATGAGATCAGGTGCCCTCTTCTGGCCTACAGGCACACATGCAGGCAGAGAGCTGTATACATAATAAATAAATCTTAAAAAACAAAAAAACAAAAAAAAACAACAAAGACATCTCTTTTAACTAAAAAACGCTGTTTTCAACCTTGGATTTTACTCTTTCATTACTTTTTAACCAGCTGTATTCACAACTCTAAACAAAAAAGGAAGCTTCAGGATCGTGTTGGGAGAGCCCAGTTCTCTAGAGTTCTCACTTTATTCTGAAGTTCTTTAGGAAAACAAGACACCTAAAGGTGATATGAAATATCTCCATGATTATATTTCAAAGCATGACAGCACCTCACTCAGCCGCAGACAACGTCAGATGTTTACCAATGAAGCTTGTCCCCCAGGGAGGGAGGACACCAGTGACATCTCTCAAGCTTAGCTCCTGGGAGGCAGAGCACCAGTGACATCTGACCTTAAACCATAATGGGCCTTTCAGAAATGTGTGCTTAGTCATGCAACATTAAGGGCAGGTGCATTTGCAGGTGAAGTATTACAGGGTCATATTAATACAGTATGTTATATTACTATTAATAAATAAGTCCTACATAAATAAAAAAGTAACATATTATAAATAGCAGATATATTTATTAATATAGTATATAAATTCCTACATAAATAATCTTAGATTTTGTATTTTAGAATTTTCATTTTATAGACCAGAAAGAAACATTACTTTAGAGGTAAGTCGTCAAAGAAATAGAAACATTTTTAAATATAGAGAATATCCGAAAATTAAAAAAAAAAAAGAAATAGAAACATTTTGAAAATTGACTCTTTTGTAATTTTGTAATTGAAAATTACTCTTTTTTAGAGCTGAATTTTAATAATGCTTCTCTGACAGTCGCTTGTCTGAGTCTATCATACCCCACACATGTACAAACCTAAGTAGAATGCCTTGTTAGGAAATGTCACGTTTTACTGAGACTTGAAAGAAAAGGGAACTTGCTTCTGAAAGTGAAAAATGAGATGTGCAGAAAGAGAAATGAGACTGCATTGACCATGCAGATCAGATGCCAAAAGTACCCTGAGGTTCTTCAGAGATAAGACTAAAACGCTCAATACAAAGCCTGCGGTCAACACCCACAAGAAAAATGCCAAGGTAAAATTTAAAAATTCAACCAGAAACATTCAACAGTAAAGAGGCATTTCTAAGTGTTTCATGTCTTCATTGACTAAGTTGTGTTTTTATCAAAACCTCTTAAGATCTATTTTTAATGCTTCTAATAGACATTAGGTTTTGTACATCATTTGCTAAATGTAAAAATCCTTGGATTTCTTGGGTAGCATGTGAGTCCCCAGAACTGTTTATTTTTTAAATTCTAACAGTTTGGTAGTTTACTTTATTCGCAATTTGCAAATTATTTTACTTTCATGATTGCAAGGTGCTTTTAAGCATCAGGAGATTATAAGACACTTTATATTTATGTAAAAGTGTACTTACAATAGCAAATCAATAGGGACCATAGAATATTTTAATTCTCCCTTTAATGAGGCTGCCTCCCAGGTCCTCCTGCCTGTGCTTCACCGTCCAAGTATGGAGGTCGGGAGGAATCTACCCATCCTCTGATGCAGGGTCCCTTGGGTTTCTATGATTGGTTAAGCCTCAGCCAAAATATTCCCAGAATATTGACATGGTTTGCAATGGACTCAGGATACTATGAGAAGAGAACAGATCCAGGAAGGCATGGGCACTGCTCTGGACCTTCTAGCAGAGCTGAATGTCCCCACTTTCACCCTTCCTGGGATGTGTAGGTGAGACCTGGAACCACAGCTGCTGTTTTACAAATGTGGGGAGAGTGTGAGAACAGGAGGGAACAGAGTGTGGCCTTTCTGGCCATCTCTCCTTCCAGAGTTCCTAAGTCCCTTTGTGGATTAGGTCTTTCTGCCGTAAGGGCCAACCCCACAATTAATGGCATAAAGGAAGAAGAACTTGAGTAGGCACTTAGGTCTGGTGGGTCACTGTTCCATCAGCTTCCTCTGGGGCCTCTCAGTCCCAGGCTCATGAGCAAGCACAGTCATGCCCCTCTCCATGGGTGATCTTTGTGGGTGTCATGATTTCTCCAGCATAACTGAGCCCCTAGGACAGTCCTTCTCTACCTTCCTAATGCTTCCACCATCCAATATAGTTCCTCACATCCTGGCTCTTTCAACCATAAAATTATTCCCTTGCTACTTATAACTGTAACTTTGCTACTATAACCACATAAATATCTGATGTGAGACCCCCAAAGAGGAAGAACGGGTGTCTTAGGAGAACAGAAGCCCTATTGCTCACTACCGGCTGACCTGATTTTGACTGGAAGTGATTCCCTTTTATTTTCCCTTGAGTGATACCTAAAGAGACATGTTCAAGTATCTTACTGGGAAATCTAAATCACTTCTCAGTGGAGATGAAGATCTGTGTGGAGAGCAGGAACTTGACATTGGGCTAGGACAGGGAAGTAACCTCAGAGAGGAATCTGATTTTAGGTTAGGACAAAGAAGTAAGCGTCAGGCAAGACTATGACTTTACCTAGGACAGGGAAGTAGGCTTAGATAATCCTACCATCTTTTCAAGCCCTTAGAAGCAGTGATTGTCACATTTTGTTTCTGGCCTTGCTTGTTCCCTGTTTGTGTTCATTATCTTGCTTGTTCCCTTAACTAGAACTGATCTTATTATTACTTGCATGTAATTAAAATGTTATAAAAGTAGACTGGGAGAATTAAAGCCACCGTTCAGCCTCAGAATTGTCTGGGGGTCATGCTGCAGTTTTGTCTAACCGTCTCTTCTTTAATCCTCGCTCCACCACTGGAGAACCTTGTTGACTGACTGAGTGGGCTTGGTCAGTTTCTAAGACCCAAACTAAGTCTTATCTATTTGAGGCTCCCATGAAGAGATCAGGTATTGATGTAAAAGTAAGAGGTTTATTTGTCCAGTGCACTGGGGTGACCTATATCCACAGGAGAGGTGACCCCGAACGGCTATT
Organism: Micromys minutus; assembly: GCF_963924665.1. NCBI lineage: Eukaryota > Metazoa > Chordata > Mammalia > Rodentia > Muridae > Micromys > Micromys minutus. The sequence goes on from NC_137958.1 coordinate 38,136,465, forward strand.
ACAAGCAGTTTTATACTTGGTAATAGCATCTTGAATGTGATTTGGGATAAAAATGGTCAACAATGTAGAAATACAGATGTTGCTATCTTTTAATTTAAAAAGTTGCATATTATATCTTATTTCTGTTGTGATATCAGATTATCATTACTCAATTTTAAGGAATTTACACAAGAGTAAAAGGAAACTTTTACAATAGTTACCAAGGGTCAAGAGGCAAAGGACAAGGGTAACCCATAAAAATATTAAATGCAAATTATCTAAGAACCTATGAAGGTTTCAGTAGTAATCAAAACCTGAAAATTAAAAGCACTTATCTTATTGTTAATGTAATTTTTATAAGTAATTGCATAGTTAAATATAGCATTTGAAATCATTCTGGCAGTTCCTCAGAAAATTGGACATAGTACTACCCGAATACCCAGATATTCCACTTCTGGGCATGTACCCCAGAGAAGCTCCAACATACATCAAAGACACATGCACCACAATGTTCATAGCAGCCTTATTTATAATAGCCAGAAGCTGGAAAGAACCCAGATGTCCTTCAGTAGAGGAATAGCTACAGAAATTGTGGTATATTTACACAATGGAGTACTACTCAGCTATTAAAAACAATGACTTTATGGAATTCCTAGGCAAATGGATGGAACTAAAGAATATCATCCTGAGTGAGGTAACCCAGTCACAAAAGAACAGACATGGTACACACTCACTGATAATTGGATACTAGCACCAGAAATTTCTAAATACCCAAGAAACAACTCACAGACCTTATGAAGCTCTAAAAGAAGAAAGACCAAAATGTGGAAGCCTCAGTCCTTCTTAGAAAAAAAATCATGTATTTATCATTTATGTAACAAATTTTGTGAGCTATAATAATATATTATAAAATAAAAAAATTTAAAAATAGCATTCAATATCAGTCAGTTGAAATAAATAGGCATTTTTGTTTATTAATGTAATGTCTTTTAGAAAAAAAATTTGTAAATAAGCATCAAGAGCCTTCAGAACATATGTTCATAGTCATTTCATGTGCTTATGAGTCTTTAATTAGGATATAATTAAAATGGCATTCTCTTTAAGAAGCCATATGATTTAGAAACTCGTATAAATACATAAAATTCAGGAAATTAATCTGGCATGGTTATGTAGTAAAATATGCCACCTTTGAAATTATATTACCATAAATATTTATAAAGCTAAAACTTATCCATAATAAAATACCAGAAAATATACCAAATTGAATTTTAATAATATTAGGATAATAGAAAACTCACTTAAATAAAGGTTTGCATTAATTTTAATTATATATGTATGTGTGTGTGTGTGTGTGTGTGTGTGTGTGTGTGTGTGGGTGTGTATGTATGTGTGTGTGTGTGTGTGTGTGTGTGTGTGTGTGTGTGTATACCACATGGGTCCAGTTGCAGGAGTCCAGAGGACTGGGTTTCTCTTGAAGCTGGTGTCTGTGAGCTGTCAAAGATACTGAGAACTATGTTTGAGACTTCAGCAAGAGCAGCAAGTGCTCTCAGCTCCTGAGCCAGCTCTTCAGTTCATGTAGAACAACTTATGATGCTTTCGGTGCTTTACAAACTATCTCTTACAATACTAAATTGGAAATTATATGTGCACTTATGCCTACATGTGTGTGCATCATATATGTGTATAATAGATACACAGTTTATTATAGTAATGTGTATATAGAGTCTTTTGTTGTTTATACATATATAAATAATATAGAAAAACACTTAAATGGTAATAATAACCTCAATTTGAGTTTAACGGTATTGCTTTTGCTATAGTAAATCCATTTAACATTGAGCTAGAGGGTTGATTGATCATAAATAAATACACTATTTAAAAGCCCTAAGAATTTCACCTGAGAACATTAGAACACAGAAAGGCTTTAAAGCAGACAAAAAAAAATGCACAGGACAAATAGATTGTCAATGCATTCACTGAACACGGAAGAGCATAGCATGCCCTCCAAACAATGTGGTTAGAGTTGGAGTGTTTTAGTTTACGATAGTGAGAAAGTACCCATGAGAATATTCTGCTTTTCCTTTTCAGTGTAGTTTTCAATAAGGAACATGAGACAATCAATGTTTTCAAGAAGTAAAATAGTTTTGTGTTAGATACTTTGACAAACTGTCGTCCAGTGTAAATATTTAGAGCATACTGAAGACAAGCCAAGCTAAACTGTGTTTAGGGGATTATGTTACATGTGGTTTTATTTGATGATATTTTAAAGCTACAAATACCTTTTAGGATTTAACTTCTATCTATCTATCTATCTATCTATCTATCTATCTATCTATCTATCTATCTATCATCTATCTATCCATCCATCCATGAAGTTATACCTTTATTAATTTAGATAAACATCTTTTAGGACAAAAATAATTTAAATTAATAAAGCTTAAAAAATAATTGCAGGATTTCTGAATGCCATTATCTGTTTTCTAGAGGCACTGGATTAAGGAAGCATTATAGGTCAGTAAGAGTGTCCCGCAGGTCCAAGTGTGTGCTGTACAAACCTGAGTTCCATCTCTGAATTTCACTGCAAAGCTGACTCCTGAAAGTTTCCTGACACAGATGCAGGCAAGCACACACACACACCAGAAATTTACAATCGCTGTTCACACTACGCGCACAGACACATACACACAGCACTTGCATACAGTGGAGGATGGCTTGTTCTCTTGAGACTGAGTCTTTGAAGCTGGTAGCCAAGCCTCAGTGATGCTCTTGTGTCTGTGTTTCCACAAGGCTGATGTTAAAGGCACCATTGATCATACTCTGTTTTTTTAAAATCAGTGCTGGGAAATGCAGGTATTCTCTACAATATTTCTACACCTTTAAAAAAAACTTCAACTTGCATTTCAAGCTATTATTATTCTAATTGCTGTTAGTATATACAGTAAACCTTTAAAGTGAAGTTCATTCTTTAAGTGAAACATCGTAACTCATTCTGCACACAGCTAAAATTTCAGGCCAACTGGGTTACAAAAAAAGTATGTCAACAATGATAGCTTTATATTTACATTGTATCAGATTTATTCTTCTGCTAAAAAATATTTGTCAATCATGCTTCAAGGTCAAATTTTTAAATATCAAAGAAATAATCTCCATGAAACATTTTAGGGAACACGTGATGTATTATTCTCTTTGTGGCAAATATATTTCCCAAGTGTTAAGGTACACTGTGTTCAGCATTGCTTTTCCACATGTATAGACAGATCTTTCCTAGTGTATAGACTCATTTCTAAGTGAGATCCTGGTCTCTAGCCAAAAAAAAAAAAAAATCTGGATTCCTGGATACACTGACTTAGGAGGAGGATTCAGTTAACCTCCTGCGACTATCACTAGCTTGGATCTGACATCTGGAAGACAGAAGGGTTCACATTTGGTTGGGTGGGTTGGCAGAAAATCTGCCCTTATTTTGACCTTTCTGTCTTTAGCTCCCAGATAGAAGACATAGCTCTTCTCATTGGTGGAAGCCCAAGAAGTGAAGTTTACAGGATTGGTTGGGTTGAGGTTCATAGTGTATGTACACTATTAATAGTTTGAGATTGGCTACAGAATTTCTTTTTTAAGGAATAAATTATCAGGAGTAAGTTAGAATTTTGTCACTCTCAACTGTCTCTTTTGCTTTTTATTAAGCCTCTTTATTAGGGGTAAAGAGGTTCCTGATTGAAAAAGAGTTAAAAAAAAAAAAAACTTGCTTATCACAAGAAGCACAGTATCTGTTCCACGCCTCCCAAAGAATTCAGGCACAGAGACAATTTCTCTCCACATACAATGTCAATAAACTGAAAACGTACACCTTTTATCCATTATATTGCCAAATAAATGAATGTCACAGAAAGAAAAAAAAATCCTGTTTATTCCATTTAGAAAATGATTGAATTCCCTTATGTTTGTTAGTGAAAAAAAATTATGATAAATGTTCAGATTCCGAGAGCACAATTCTTATATCAATTCCTACCTCATGTGCTTCCTTTAGAATAGGTTTTCTAACATTATTTTTATTTCTTAAATTATTTCTTTTAGCTTTTGAGATTTTTTTTCTGAATACGACCTGCTTAGTTTCTATAATGTGACCTTTATGTATGTTCTCAGGGCAGACCACTTGGTATTAAGTAACCAATTGATGTGCTCTCCCGCTAGGAGTACCACTTCTCCCTCTCCTTGGTTTGTCAGCTGACCGCTGTTCTTTGTATAGGGCTGAAGCCTTGCGTCTTTCCCTGTCCATTTGGAGATGCCCATTGGCATCTTCCCCATTCAGCTCCTGCTTAGTCGACCTGTAAGAGCCCATTCCTCTGAATTCCACAGTCCTTCTGGTCCCTCTTCCACAGTTCTTAAAATGGGACCATCCTACACTCTATTTGCTTCTTTATTAAGATAAGTGCTTACTGGGTAACTCCCATTCTCCCGGAACTTGTTATATATCTCCGTCTAGCCTAGACCTTTAGATTTTCCTACCTCAGCATCTTGAATGCTCGGATTACAGGTTTGTGCCCTCCCAGTCTGGAAACCTAACCTTTATGTTCATAGCAGGCTATCAGGACAAATGAAAAACTGAGATGTATTCAAAAGATGATTGCTGTATTAAACTGAGAGGGGGAAGCTGCTATATTGTGCAGAAGGAGATTTTAAAACAAACACTAACCTTATGCCTCATGAGCCCCGGTTAAAGCACACCGGATTCTTTCATATAATGGGTTGCCAGGGGAACCTTGTTAGTAATGCATCCTGCAAAACATTGACCCAGGTGTAACAATAACATGAAATATTACTGCCTGCCTAACACCAGAGTGGAACAGCTCTTAGGTGCTCTGTATGTAGCAGAATGGTTTGTTTACCAACGATTTGAAAGCTGACTTGTTCCTCAGAACCACTGATGATGGTTGAAATTACACTGGTGTGCAACCAAGACATACAATGGGATGGAGGGGGTGATTTTATTCAAATGAATAACAGAGCTAGAAGAAAGACTGGTAAGTACTTTGAATATTTTTCTGTGTATTCAGGGGATTTTTTTTTTTTGAAATACATTGCTAAGGGATTCTGAAAACAGGGTATAAAGTTAATGCTTAATGATATTTTTGCTGATGCTTACCTCTGTGAGTGTGTGTGTATCAAATCTAATTTCCATCCTAGGCTTTTAAAGGCTGTCTCCATAGTGATGACCAATGAAAAGCAAGCAATTCACAGGTTTCTTTCTCAGAATATGTGGCACAGTCTTCTCTTTTTTTATGCCTTTCTGTTTGTTCCACATGCACCATTATTGCCAGCCTCCATGACAACAGCCAATGGGCTCTTGAGCATACCACTCTGCACCCTGTGTGTGCTCCGTTCTCTCTGCCCTTATGCACTCTGCGGAATCATAAAACATCTGAGATCCTACGTGCCCAGGCAGTTGGCTTTATGCCTCTGGCAACCTTCTTATCCTTCATGTCCTCAGAATAGCATTAATTGAAATTGTCTTAAAAGCACATTTACCTCCCTAACTTGTCCATCCCCATCAAATACACAAGAGTCTTCTCAGACATGAGGTCCATAGATATATTTTAAAATGGCAGCTTCTTGGTGGCACAGGTGATAATTGGCCAAGAGCCCTAACTGCTAAACTCCACATCTGAGTATAGATTAGCTCTTTCAGTCTCACAGAATATCTTCACGAAAAAGATGACATTTTATTCATACATTTTGCTATTTTATGCTATCTCTCAATAGGATTTAGAACACCTTAGTTTCAGATTTTACTGCTTCAGAAACAATAAGTAATTAATTAAGTGATTTCTCTATGAGTGGTGTTTAAGTTTTCCCCCAAGGATAAAGGAAATTATTAAACATGAAATACACTCTCACAAAACTTATTATTTTGGCAAACAATCATCTGCTGCACCCACCTTGATGAGATAAATGGTAAATGAAAACACATGGAAGACAATGTGAAATACCCATGTACCCATCAGTTAACAGGGCTACTTTTACACATGTAACCATTAGAACATGTGCCTCAAATACATACTGATCTCTTGCTTAAGAAATAAAGATATAAAGTAATGCACACTATCAAACCTTTGAAAAAAAAAGCCAAGCACTGACAAAAATATATTCATATATTTTTATGCAAATATGCTCAAAATTTGTACATTTATCTTTGTTTTTAAAAAATAAAGTTGTTCAAAAAAATTTACCAGAGAAGTAGAAGCTGTCACTGAAAAGAAAAGAAATAAAGATAAAAATGAGTAACAATTATATCTGGTATATTTATGCAAGTATAAAAAGTTTTATCAGAATGTTAAAAAAATTACTACAATTTTTTAACAAATATATTCAGGAAATGTATAGTTTGGACATATGACTTTTGTACTTGTCTTATTTATTCATGTTTAAGGTTTAATTACTAAAATTTCTTCTATTGCTCTTAATTTGAACTGATTAATTTGATTTAGATAAAAAGATCATAAAATTTTCTAAATTCAAATATTTGACTCGGAATAAAGTTATGAACCAGTTATCAAGGAAGCCACACTGATCATTCTTTGAACTCATTTTAACTAATTCTTTAGAAAGAAAAATATGCTGCCATTTTCTCTAACCCCCATAATGATCAGAAGAGAATAAAAACTCTTGGGACTTTCAGCCTTGAATTACTGTAAATGTAATTCTGATATTCCTTGTGATTAGAGTCAGTGACACCAAGTGAATTCTTTTCAGAAATCTGAACAGATTAATGGAAAGTAGAAAATATGAAGTGAAATAAATACATTCAATGTTTTTATTTAAAGTTAAAAGAAAAAAACTTTTGCAAAGGGAAATTTTGGTGAGTAGATCAGAAATATAAAGATATCAACTTAGTATACATTTGTAAGTATCAGACTGAAGTGAAGTTAGATTATCCAAGTTTTAGATGCTCATTTTATTTTCATTATTTGATTCTTTAAACCTTTTAAAATGTTTATTAGCATATATTAATTATGCATAGTGTTTTTTATGACATTTTCATACTTGTATGTAATATATTCTGATATTCTGGTTATCTTTAAACTTTCAAGTTTTTATGAGGACATTTTAACTAAAATTTATAACAATTTAATTCTGCATTTCAAATTCCTGTCTTAAAATTTGAAAGTCTCATGTAATTCAGTTCAATTTGAACTTTGAAGCATGGTTTAGAAAGATAATTTGAACTTGTATATCCACTTATTTTCATAATGTTGTGTTTTTAGTAACAAATTTTGCAATTGTATATGTATTTCTTTTAATTTGGAGATCAAATGGCAACGGAACTATCATGGGAAGGTAAGGAAGCCATTCCATTATTAAGTTCGATCTCATAATGCATAAAAGCAAATACTTGGTTTTCATCAACTTTGCTCTTCTTAAATGTTAGTTTTAAAATCATTTTATTTTTGAGGTTATAATCTGATCACATAATTTCCCCCCTTCCTTTTCCTCCTTCCAAACATTTCCATATGCCCTCTTTTCGTTTGCTTTCTCAATCACAGCCTCATTTTTAATTGTATGACTATTCAGGATCCTGTCTATTTAGGCAAGAGACCTGAGCGGGATACAGTAAGGAACAGGAGGGCGATGAGCACTTAGGAAAGAATACGTCTTAGAGAGCAGAAGGCCAGCCATTCCAGGACCTACCAAGGAGTCAGCAACTCCCACCAAGGAACAACATCGTGATAAATGACATGATTATGTTCATAGTTTCCCACACACTTTGGTCTTGTGAGTCAGTTGTGAGAGAGGGCTAAGCTGTAAGTCACTGCTGCCACGGGGTGAAGACAAGGAAGGGCTCCACAGGTCACTGTGAGAAGCAAGAGCAGCCTGAGGCATCTAGCTTCTAGAGCTGTTAGCAACCATGAGCTGCGGACTTGCAGGCACTTGGGATTGTACTTGGCACTCTCTAAATCTTTGTTAGTAACTTCAATGGCACCACAGGAGGTTTAGTCATCGACAGCTTATCTTATTAAGAAATCAATCAATATACATGTTCTCCTCATGCATTCCATCTATTGTAATTGAAATAGTCCATGCAGGCAGAATTTTCTCTCCTACAAACAGCACTCAAGTAACATGGTCGAACTACCCTGGTGCTTTTGTGGTACTTCCAAATCCAGCTTGTTTGGGACATTTCTGATTTTCAGAAACTAACTTCAAATTCCTATCTCTCAGCTTTTAATTTTTTTTTTACATGTCTACCAACTTTCCTTTTTGTTTTAAATCTATTCTCCATTCCCCTTTATTACAGTTTCAAGTTATGAACTACGGCACATCTGCATTCATTCTGTTGGCCAAGTGTCATTACATGTAAGTGTCCAATATTCATTTCTCTTGATCCCTGTCTTAAGAGCTGGTGCTGGATCTATTGCATTTTACATAGGATATTAAGCTATCACATAAAATGGGTTTTTTTTTTCCCTAGTGCCAGAAATCATGCTCTTCTCACAGAACAGTTTTTAGTCATTTCCTGCATTTTTGTTTTTGTTTTTTAATTTCAAGCCTGCAGAATCTTTAGTTCAACTTCAGACTGCACAAACAGCAGATCTTTTACATCTTAAGTGTTTTTGCCACAGCTGTGAAAACGAGTGTGGATTCATATTTAGAATTAATATCCATAGGTCAGGCCATCTATTGTGTCCTTACTACATCTTTTGCATCCTGACTAGGGAGCCCTTAGCAGCCAGACATCTTTCCTGTAAGAGTCTCTAGGGATTATGGCAATTCTGACAGCAGGTGGGAAGCATGTCTGCCTGTTCCAGGGTTCTATCCTGAAAATAAAACAAAGCATTGGCCGTGCCCAAGGACTGTGAGACCCACAGGAGCATCAGCTCCCTGCATGGAATTGCTTCACATCTTGGTGCAGCTCACCCTGCATGCCAAAGGCTTCCGCAGGTTCTGCTACGGCCACAACTCGGCTATGGCTGTGATGTCAGCATGTCCAAAATTATCTAAATATGCTGAGAATAAAGGCAGCACTACATTATAGGAAGACAATATTGTGGAAACCTTAGCTGAGGCCCAAATCTAGAGAATATTGAGGAAGGGGAAAAATTAGGTTGTAACAAACAAGTAATGTTGGTAAAGGGTTGGAAGCAGTAACCATGGAGGTAAATGAGCCACTCTTGTTAACTTTCCTGAACTTTTCCACAAAGCCACTCTATGACTCCCTACAATAAGACTCAGCACGCTTCAGATGAACCCCTTGTTGGGACACTTCACCTATTATTTGATGAAATAACTCCCATGATGAAAGATGAAGGAAGATTTTAGGCATTGATAAACATCTGGGAAAGCAAAGCTTTTAGGACTGTTTTTGACATGCCAGAATGTTATGATGTCTTTGTGGTCACCAATTTTATACCTGAATACAAGGTGTTTTTCTTCTCCATTCTTCACAATTCATTTTTTTCCTTAAAAGCCAAGGTCACACCTGATTGTATTAACGTGAATATTTCTATCTTAGAATACCAGTGATATTTATATCAAGAGTCCTGAAGCTAAATGCTGTTTCAAGAAATGGTTTTCAATTTAAATAAAGGTAGGTTAATTTTGAAAGTAAAATAAAAAATAACATTCATACCATAACTTATTTGGTTAATAAGAAAGGAAGTTGGTTTATCCCCTGTTTTATCTAGTTTTCATAGTGATATCATAATTTTGTTGACTCATGAGTTGTTGTTCATTGTGTTTATAAAACTATATTGCTAGAATACTTTTATGGATTTCCATTCGAAAACTTGTAAAAATGACACAAAAGATAATTAGACTTTTCCCTACTAACAGCCAGATTTTATTTAGAGCTTCCTGCATTCTAGACCGTGTGTTAAGCATTTATATACACTTACTCAGTTTCCCTGTCATTCACATTTTACAAAGGCGAAGAATGAGATGTAGATCTTTGGGTTTTTTTTTTTTTTGTAATTTCTTAAGAGTCATTTCTTTTTGAGACAGGGTTTTTTTTGTGTAGCATTGGCACTAGCTCTGTAGACCAGGCTGCCCTCTAACTCACAGAGATCTGCCTGCCTCTGCCTCCTGAATGCCAGCATTAAAGGCTCCATGACTTGATAAGAACGTTAAATCTTATCTGGCCCTGAGGAATCTTCTATTGTGCACATCTGTGCACGTCTAGCATTTTTAAATCTTCCTTCACTGTAAGATGAAAAGGACAACCCGTCATTAGAATTTACTAGATAGAGGGTAAACACTCCCAAACAATAGCACAAATTAAACTACAAAAATTGGCATATAAATTAAAAAATCCCTCGAGGTAAATTAAGACTCTCTCAAAAGAGACTGAATAGTTTTTTTCTCCTTTCTGAGACATTTGAATTTGGGTTTTGTTTAAGCTACTGCTTGTGACAAACAATGAAAGTACTTGCCGCGAGGACTGTTTCCTGTGTATCCCCATGAGCTATGGCACCAAAGAGGACACATCCACAGCTCACGAGTTACCTCAGGCAGTGCAGCACTCCTGGAGAGCAAGGGCGTCGGTCACTCTTCAGTTGAGAAGCAGCTGTGGGAAACCAAGGTGAGGCTCTTGTCAGTGTCAGACTTTGATTTAGCTGGTGTCCTCTGTTGTTTTAGGGGGTGGCTCTTTATCACATGCTTTCCTGTTAGAACTTCAGAGACTTGATGTTTCACAGAAATGCTCACTTAAGACGTTCAGAAGCTGATCTAAGGACCCACTGGCCTATTTCAGGACTTTCAGTATCTACCCAGCTCCTTCTCCATCTGTCCCCCACCCTTCACTCTTTCTTAATCTCTTGCTTACTCTCTTACTCTCTAGCTCTGTCCTTTTTCTCTCTGCCCTCTTCCCCTTCTCTCTCTCTACCCCTTTAACATACATACTTGGCTTCAACCTCTTTTTCTTGAAAAATATAACGTAAGCATATATGTAGTACTCCATGAGAATAATAATGAACACCAAAAGTAGCTGAAATTATCAGCACAACGAGTTCTAGTCTTTCCACTCTGTCATCAGCCCGACCATTTTGATGCAAGTAAGTAGAATGTAAGAGACCCCCAAAGGGAAGTCTTTGTTTTACCCTAACTGTAACCCCATTGAATCGCTTAAGCTGTAAGCACATTAGAACTAATTGCAGAAAAGAAAACATCGAATCCAAACTAAATAAACAAGTATGCACATAAAAGAAACGATTTCCCCCCTAAGGATTTTGTAAGGAATGGAGGAAGAGCTGTCAGGTTGCATAGCACACACTAGAAACTCAACTTTCTGTTAGTCATTTCCATGTTCTGCACCTTCTTCAGTGCTCCTCATACTGGCCCTGCTCCATTCAGCCGCAAGTCTTGGCAGTTCTTGCTTCCCTCTCCCATTTTTCCAGCTTACATTTTCCTCTGTCTAAAGAGTCAGCCATCTGACGTTTGTCAGGGGCGACCCTGTGCCATGTAGTTTCATCCATGCCAATGTAGATTTGACAACTGACAAACTTCTTTTCTGATTTACGTGCTTCAGTGAGCTGTTTCTCCAGGCTTGCTCTGCGGTAGGACTAATGCATACTATGTGTAGGTTTCTAGAGGTAGCGGGAAGTCTTAAGGAAAAGAAACTAGATTTAAAAAGAGAAGACTTAGCCTACATTTGCTTTGGTCATTATATATAGCCACACATACAGAGAGAGAGTAGTGCCCTCTTATCCACGGTGGACACATTCCAAGATTTCTACAGAAGCTGAAAGTGCAGCTGTGACTGAACCCTGAAGTACACTATGCGTATTCCCACGACACAGCCCTGACAGCCTGGACAGCAATGCTTGGCCTTAGCAAGATGAAGTAGGGTCAAGATCTCAGCACATCCTTTAGAATGATGGAAAACTTCTAGGTTTTTGTTTGTTCGTTTGTTTGTTTATCTCTAGCATGCTTCACTTAGTAACCTGAGAAAGCAGTTGCCTGTGAGTGACTGAAACATAAGAAAGTAAACTGTGCAGACAAAGACTTCAGAATTTGAAGTAAAGGAGAAGAAAGGAAAAAAGAAGAGGAAAATGGGTGTATTTTACCCACCAAGTAATTCTTACACAGACCATGAAACTTTGATATGTACAGCCTCTCTTTATGCCTTTCTGTTACTCAAAGAATCTTTAAGGTAGACCCTACATCCACAGCTCTATTTCAATATCAGAATCTAGGCTAATTTGAATTCTAGAGACAAATGTAAACTGAAAGACTTGGGTGTGTGTGGAATCCTGGGGAATGTAACAGCTGATGTGCAAAATATCAAATCAAAACAAATCAGGGCTTGTTTAATTTAAACCAGAGCCCAGTTTGGGAAATTACATCACATTTTTGCTTTGTTGACCCACCCCACCTCTTCCCTCATTCTTAAATGCACAAATTGATTAAAATCTATTGTATCCACTGGGATTCATCCTTTTTTTTTTTCCTACCCAACAAGTGACAAATCTGAGACTCTTCTGTAGGTATAAATGTGTGCCCAGTTACATGAAATAGGTGTAGAAAGGAGTTTGAAAATTTGATTATAATAATGAATTAATAATAATAAATTAAAACAGTATGGTTTTTTTCTATGTCACAAATTGCTCACTGACTTGCCAAGCTTATTAGAAGTTTCAGAAACTTCTTTTTAGTTATAGAAGCTGCAGGTGGCCATCACAATTTATTTAAATAACCTTAGTGATTCATTTTAATTAATCAATAAATTTGTATCATACAGTCTTGATATGTCCTCCCATCTGGCCTTGAACTCATGAACTTCCTATCTTAGCCTCCTAAGTGAGATCATTAGCTATTTTGTTTATGACACCTGGAAAAACAGTAGCAGTGAGGACAGAATTTTAATAATAACAATAAAAAAATGAGGTAAAGATGACAAATCTCTCCCAGGCCCCATCTTGTTCTGTAGCAGCAAGCCTCCAGTAGAAATTTGAGGCGTACCGATGTACATGTTTAACGAGCTCGGTGAATATGTTTGTCCATGACTAAATCTGTCTCCTCATCTGTGGCAGGGATGAGTTTTGATAGAGACTCACTCTTAGGGAATATACGGTGTTATAGCAACCCCGCATATCTTGACACTATACTTGTTTTTTGCCAGTATTCTTTTTTTTTCCCCAATAGGAATAATTCATGTTATTTTTGTTGGGATTCTGTAAACACTACCCCACAGTTACCTGGCAACAGCTAGGAATGCTCTGCCCCAGTTACCTGACACTATAAAAGGGTCTAGTTGCCCCCTCCTCTCTCTCTTGCTCTCTGGATCTCTTGTTCTCTTAGCCTCTTGGTCTCTTGCTCTTCCCCCACTTGCCCCCTCCTCTCCCCATTTCCTACCCCCTTCTTTCTCCACATGCTCATGCCCGGCCTCTACTTCTCTACTCTCCTCTACTCACTGCCTCTACTACCCTCTTAACTCCCCCGTAACTTGAATAAACTCTATTCTGTACTATACTGTCAAGTGGCTTATGGGAAAGGGATTTCCAACATGGGTCCCCCAGAGGCATCTCCTTTGCCCCCAGGCCTCACGGCACTTCCATGAACCATATCCTACCCACCATGACGTCATCCTGACTCAGACTCTTGGGTAGTTGGAATAGTACAAACCTGATCCATCAGCCTTGTTTATTAAGTCCAGAATTGGGAACTTCATGAAGAAGATGAAAGAACAGAGCTGGCTCTCGGGGTAGCTGAGTGGACAGCAGGTTATTTGGTCTGATTGAAAAGTACTGCTTGCTTCTTTAATGGCATCCAGGAAAGCACTTAGGAGTTTCCCCTTAAGTTTATGCATGTCTGGTGATTGAGTTTAAAATGCTATTTTAAAATGGAAATTATTCAAGGATACATCATGATTTGCCACTAGTCTGGAATGTAAACCAAAAGAGAAGAGAGGAGAAGAAAAACTAGGAAATCATGACTTTCAAATGAACTTCTCAAATAATCATGGCTTCAGTGGAGGCCTGAGAAGAAATGCTGCTTCTTTACCTTGCTTTTTGCATTCATTTTTTTTTTAAACTCTAAGATCCCTGGGGGAGCAAAGGGGAGAAAGAGCATCGGATGGCTGAAGAGGTGCTTCTCACATTGTCAGTCCACTGTTCCCATTACTGTTGTAGACTCTGAAGACTCAATGAAGAATAACAACAATCCCAGTGAGCAAGAAAGTCCCCTTCTCTCATTCCTCAAATGGTCTCCCTCCACAGGACGGCAGCGTTCACTGGAAGTTCACTGTGAATTCTCCTTCCCATTCACTCCCATCTCCAGTGCAAGATCTAAGGCCAACAGAAGTGGAGACATGTTGGTAACCTTTCTAAAACTTAACTGTGTTGTTTGAATAGGAGAATGAGACAGAAGTTGGCAATAGTTCTGTCCTTTCATTATGTCTTTTAAAATTAGAGTTAGGGGATAGTTGTGGCATTACCGGATGTTTGTTTGGAGCGGTGAGTGATACTCTCTGTGGCGATTTGTATTATTTTCATGGCTGTGACATTATGGCATTAACATTGCTCTCATTACCGTCTTTAAACAGACAGTTTAGTGCAGCTGCCTTATTTCCAGAACTTTTCTGCCTTTTCAGTTTAAAATCCTATCCCAATAGAATAGAAACTCTAATTTTTTATTTACATTTTTCTCTAATTCCTAACATCCCAAATTTTACTTTTCATTTAACTCCTCCTGAGTACATTTGATGCTTTAGATAAGTGAAATCATAGATTTGTGGTCTTGAGACTTCCTTGTCTCATGTGCAATCACTGATGTTCTGAAGATCATTCATTTATTCAGTGTCAGAGTTTTCTTCCTTTCAGCTGTAGAATACTATTCCATTGTATGCATATGCCACATTTATTTACTGATTAATTTATCCTTGGGCAGCTGGATTGCTTCCTCCTGTTGATCATTGTTAGGCGAGGGTACTATAATTGTAGCATCAGAATGTATCATCTTGAGGGAAACAATTTAGTCATAGCCTGGAATTGTTGAATAGTACAGTAACTACATTCATTTTTCTGAGTAATTGCCACACAGTTTTCCCTGCTGGACGCACCAGTTTACAATTCAACCAACAGTGTATAAAAGGTTCAGGTTCCCAATCCTGGTTGACAACTGTATTCTCCGTTCTTTTCTGTCTCTCTGTTTCTTTCTTCACATATCTCTTTTGCTTTTGTGATAGACTCAATGGTATTTAAAGGGGCCATCTCCTCCTTACATGGGAGCTGTAGTTCAAATGAAAAGTGATTTCCTACAGATTCTTCAATCCCCAAAATAAGGCACCTTCTATTGTCACAAATTATTGACAGCATACGAGAAAAGCTGTTATAGACAGCAATCAAAAGGATCTTAAAATAAAACAGATCAAGTCTTAGAAGTGTTGATAGGGGAGGTTTTTATTCCTTAGTATTGTTTAGATATCTAAGAATAAGACTCCGTTGATAACAATATTGTCCAAAGCAGGATATGAGATTTTTCTTTAGATTACCTGTGGGAACAGTAAAGCTTGACCTTCATTAATATGCACACATTAGCATTAGCTGATTTCCATAGGCGCTGGCCCAGGTGTTTGGAAAAGCAGTTGAGAGAATGACCTCAGATCATTACAAAACTGGAGCTGTATCTTCTCTTTCTCTCTGAGGATCTTCAGATGCACATTAATTATAACAGCACCAATTTAGACAGGGCTGATTACATAATTTTGGCAAACCTGTCATTATCTATAAGTATTTCATGAATAACAGAAATGTGAATAGTGTTTTTCACATATTTATAGAGTTTTGTGGTTTTTTGTTTTGTTTTGTTTTGTTTTTTTAATCTTAGAGAAACGAAAAACCATGCTGTTTCTAATTTAATTCTATGGTCAAATAATCCATTCTTGGAACATTACACCTATGGTCTCAGATACTAGGGCTAATATTTTTGGTTTTATAGTCTGGCCACGATGTGGTCCGGTCTCACTGAACTATGAGCACATCTACTAGTCAACTTCCTGTCTTGCATTAATGAGGGAAACAAGATGCTGTGGTGACATTGCCTGAGGCAGAGCTCATCAGAGATGGATGTCCTGTCGTTTCTTTGTGCTCTTCCTGTTTGCTCTATGAGTTAATCACGTCATTCTGAGAAAGCACCCATTGTGGAGAACTGGCTACTCTGAGACTGGCCTGTTGAGAAGACACAGCCCATTGAGATGTGCATTTGTTCACATTTGGTGTTACATCAGTAGTAAAGAGTGCTAAACTAATCTGAGAAATGAGTCACTATCCCAAGGATCCATACCTATTAGGCATGTCACAGCAGTCATGCAAAGTATTGTTCAAGGATGCTAAAATATTATATCGATGACACAATTGTCAGAAGCCATGCAGGAAAGGATGTAGCCAGCTAGTAAGCCTCCTGGATATGGCCCACCATTTTGTATGACTGTGGTAGGTCTGCTCTGAAGAGGCAAGGACTCCAGGGACTTTGTCCCAGGATTGCTTCCTGCTGCTGATAGGCCTACTTCTGTATCATTCATGTCTCTGACATAGCCTAGTGTTTCCTGGGTTTTAACCCACATTGCTGGGCAGATTTCCTGCAGAATCAATATGAAGATGTACTCTGATGAAATAGTGCTGTTTAGATGAATCAATGATTGTATAGAATGACTGTTTTGGTTCAAATAATTTTAGGAAGCTAGAATAATTGATAGAAAGTCTAAGGAAATGTATTGTTGCTGTTGTTTTACCAGAAAGATATAATAAAGTTAGAATGAAGAATAGATTTGCCCTCTCCTTACAGTGTAAGTAAAGGTTGCAGGAGAAGGAGTTCACAGTGAGCTTTCATACACTGCAAGCATGTAAATTGCACTTAGGGAAGCAGGCTTGGGACAGATTTGTGATCAAGGACAAACATTCATTCAAGGTCAAATCCAAGGATGAGTTGTACAACTTGATAAAGCAAGGCCATGAAATTATAAAACTATTGCTTTAAACTTATAATGGGTTTATAGAATGTAATACAGTCAAAACAGTGTTCTGAACTTATTATCAACAATCCTGTTGTCATTTCCTCTTGTCTAACATTTTATCTATGAGTTAAGATTTTCTTAACATTTAGAACATTTGCCTGAAAACCTATAGAAAGCAGAAAGCAAAAATAAAGGGGGTTTGGACCCTCTCTCACTTCATCTACTGAGTGTATGTGTCTCTCTGTGTGTGTGTGAGTGAGTATGTGTGTGTGTTGGTGTATGTGTGTGTGTGTTTGTGTATGTGCCTGTGTGTGTGTGTGTGTGAGTGTGTGTTTGTGTGTGTGTCTCTGTGTGTGAGTGTGTGTTTATGTGTGTGTGTGTGTGTGTGTGTGTGTGTGTGTGTGTGTTTAGTCTCATAAAGAGCTAATGACCGCTGAGCCTATTGCTGGCTGGTCACTCACTCTACACTGGCCCCTGAGTTAAAGAGCTCACCATTTTTCCAGTGGGTCACAGAGAGTACCCACTAAGTTTCCTTGACTAATTTCCTGCTGCCATCAGCTCTGGGACCAGAAGAGTAAAAAGATTTCAGAATTTCCTGACAGTCTTGAATTTGAGCCCTCAGAGTGACCAGCTCTTGCTCCCTCACTTTTCTCTCTAATTACCTGCAGTGATCAAGGAAGGCCCCACATTGGCCAGGAGCTACCAATTCCCAGTAACTGTACATGTCCACAGGAGACAGTCAAGCAGTGGCTTGCAGTATTGAAGGAAGGATGATCAGGAGATGAAACAAACAAGCGCAGATATAGCAGGAATGGGTAAAAGGAAGTAGACAGCGGACCAGGTTTGTTCATTTATTTTTCTTATGGTCTCAGTCAATAGTGACAACGGCAAGTCATTTACAAACACTGGTATCGTCATTAAAAGCGATCGGCCACGCATTATTTATTACCCGTATTGCTCGTGTTGGTTGGGATCGGTATCAATCAGTTCAGGTCAGTAGAGCAGGGCTGGTGGTTTGTGTGTTTTAAATGTTGCTTCGTTTAAAACAGTGATCCATATTTCTGACATAGCCGTGTGACTCAGGCTGGCCTCACACTCTTGCTCTTCCTGCCTCGGCGTCCCATGTGCTGAGAGAACAGGTTTGGGCCACCACATTATTTTTCTTAAATAAGATTTAATCACTTGAGATTTAAAAGAGTTTTTAAAAACTTTTTAATTAATGCAGTACTTATTAACAACTATAATTTAGCAATCCAAACATACCCACATATGAAAAATTAATAAAATACTAGTGTCCAATATGTCTTCAGGAATAGAAAAATCCTTATTTGGATACAATCAATATTAACATTATAGTTCATTTTTTTCAACTGTAATCAGTTTTCCTACATTGTTTACAATGAGTATTATTGTAAATTCTAGTTAAGTTACTAAAAATAAGACAAAAAAGCCTGAATGTGAAATAGAACTTGGACTTGTTTTTAGTTGGTGTTTTAAATTTTATTGAGGCATCTTGAAGTCAGCTGAATGTTCTTTACTCAATGAACTATTAAAATGATTGATATAGCTGGTATTTAGCCACCAAACAAGCAAACAAAGAAAGAGGATGTTCTAGTTTGTGTGGACTTTGCACATATGACCATTACACAATGTATGGAGGGTAACTGTAACTCTGAGAGATGACTGGGTGTGCAGTGTGGGGAGTTACAAGTGTATTTGAAGGGAACTCTTGATGGCTTATTTGCTTTTTCAAGCATTTATTTATTTTTATTTTATGTGTATACATGTTTTGCCTGAATATATATGCACTATATGTAGGCCTGGTGCCCAAAGAGGCCAGAAGGGAGTGTCAGATACCCTGGATCTGGAGTTTCAGAAAGGTATGAGTTACTGTTTGGGTGCTGATAACTAAATCCAGGTCTTCACCAAGAGCTGTGGGTGCTCTTAATTACTTAGCATCTCTCCAGCCCCATTGTTTATTTTTATATTTTGGAATAAAAACTACAATGCAAGTCTAAATTATCAGAGGAAACTTAACTTATGTCCTAATTAAAAACATCTAGGTTAGAGTTTGCATATGATTGTGCTAATTCTTGGGATTTAGAATGCACAGAGAAATAAACCAAAGATGTTGAAGGATTAACTTTACGATCAAAATTATAAATGAGAACAATAGAACATCTACCCCTTCTCAGTTGACTTTTGTATTATTCACAACAAAGGTTAACATGACAAAATGATCAAGTGCCCCTTCACACCCTATTTTTCAGGAGTTTTAAAAATGGCTTTAGCTGTTGTCCAGTTTCAGTTACAGAAACATCATGAAAGCCCATAACTTAAAAAGATTAATAACTTAACTAATACTGATGGCATGTTATAGCTTCATCTAAGAAAACGGTGAACACATTAAAATAATGTACAGATAAGAGTTAATGCCCAGTCAAAACAAGGGTTTTTTTTTTTTTTTTTTTTTTTTTTTTTTGTTGTTGTTCATTTTTGTTGTTATTGTTTTGGTTTTTGCTTTTCAGTGGCTTTATACTTGCTAGGCCTCACTTGAAGCCTTGTAAGTATGGGCATTCCAAAATAATACTTTAATACTTGTTCTGATTTATTTCTCTGTTGCGACGATGAAAGAGATGAAAGGACTTTATTTCAGTTTATAAGCTATAGTCTGTAATGAAGAGAAGCCGAGGAAGGAGTTCAAGGCACAGGCTTCCGGCAGGAACTGAAGTAGAAGCCAAAAAGGAATGATGCTTACTGTCTTGCTCTTCATGTGTGCTTATTTATACACGACAATCTGAGCAGGGGTGGCCCCACCACTGTATACCAGGCTCTCCCACATCAATCATTCATCAAGGAAATGTCCCAGTAGACTGGCCCGCAAATCAATCTGATAAAGAAAAATTCCTCGGTTGAAGCTTATTCTCCCAAAGTGTCTGTAGTTTGTGTCAAACTGACAAAACCTAATTGGCCCAATAATAAAATGTAAAGAACAAGCTTGGAATGTGTGATTTCCATCGCATGTTCAGATAGGACAGAAGACCCAAGTCTTTGGCCTACTTAATGTGATAGTCAATAAAAGTACCCCCATTACTTGTGTCCTAGTTTTGTCCTTATAGTTTTGTCTTCCAAAACCAAGTTTCATGATCACCAAATGCCTACCTGGGTAGAACTCCTAGTTTTAATTTCTTGACATATATCTAGAGCTTGATATGTTTTCTGGGAGTGAGACCACGGATATTCTTGATTGACAGATTCTTAATCAACTCCACAATATTGCAAATATTTCTATTGGTTGCCCTGCTACTACAACAAAATTCCCACTTTCTTTCTTATTTTCTCTTGTATTGTTCTCATAAGAAGGAGTACCAGAAATATTTTCATGGATACAGTCTCTCATGGCTGCTTCAGTGGGTAGACATCTGGCATCTAACTCAAAGATTTTACATGTGGATTTATTGGTAGATAAAGCCACCTGCAAAGAGATTTACTCATTATTCTTTGAGTAGTCTGCCATTTCATTTAGGCCCTGTGTCTACCAGCAGGATGTGTTTTGCTAGTTTTCTCTTTTTCTGTAGCCCTTTGAGTAATAGTTATAGCTCAGTGCCACAGTTCTCCTACTGGGCTCTTTCACAAGATACAGGAGGAAACTCACAGGATGATGCTCACCGGACATCATGAATGTAGATTTTCAACTTCGGAATGACATATAATTCATGAAGATTGTTTGGTGTGATGTACGATGCTAAGCAGCAGCCTAGCTACTACCTACTACACCTACAGAACATCACTATGGCTACCCAAAATGTCTCCGGATATATTCCAATAAACCAGTGAGGCAAAACAGTCCTTTGCTCGGACCCATTCTTGGATCTGTAACAAGACTGTGAGCTCCTATGTCTGTGATCTCAAAATGTTTTCAGACTCCATTCTCCATTCGCTTTCCAACACTTTCATCTTCTTTGCCCCACCCATAAGCACTTAACTGTGTCCTATGATAATTTCCTAACCAGATGTCTGATATCTGTCCACCTTTCACTTTTGTCTTTTCAGTCTTTTCCCAATCTAACATCCAGGATGACTCATTCAGAGCATGCCATTTATGACACTCATCTGTTTACAGCTCTCCTGTGACTCCCCATTTCTTTTGAAATAAAATGACCTTTAGGGTGAGCGCACAATAGTGTACCAGATCTGACATATCTCCACCTCTGTCAGAAATGGGGACCAATAAAGGAGGCACAAGCAGGAAGACCAAAAAATGCCACCGGGGAAGCTCAGAACTTTCTGGAAGTTGTTGTTATAGTTGTTTTGAGAACTAATTTCACCATACAAATAAATGGCATTGATTATCCTTCTCTTAAATAGTCTTCTACTCTGGTTCTCGAACTGCTCATTAGATCCTGCATAGCTTCTACTTGCACATTAAGTACTGAGTTGTAAGGATAAGGGTTTACTAAGAATTTATTTATATCAAAGCAGCAGGTTCTAGATGCAAATTTATGTGTTCTAAAAAGTGCGTGTTTTTTTAAACAATTTTATAATTGGTTATTTATTTACATTTCAAATGTTATCCCCTTTTCCAGTTTCCCCTCTGAAAAGCCCTTATCCCACCCCCACCCGTCCCTGCCTCAGTGCCCTAGCATTCGCCTACACTGGGGCATTAAGTCCTTACAGGACCAAGGGCCTCTCCTTCCATTGATGGCAGATAAAGCAGTACTCTGCTACATATGCAGCTGGAGCCATGGGTCCCTCCACATATACTCTTTAGTTGGTGGTTTAGTCCCTGGGAACTCTGAGGGGTCTGGTTGGTTGATATTATTGTTCTTCCTATGGGGTTGCAAAACCTTCAGCTCCTTTATTTAGTTCTTCCCCTAATTCCTCTATTGAAGTTTCCAGGCTCACTCCAAGCATCCTCATATGTATCAGTAAGACTCTGACAAAGCCTCTCAGGAGACATCCATGTCAGGCTCCTGTCAGCAAGCACTTCTTGGCATCAGCAATAGTGACTGGGTTTGGTGGCTGCATATGGGATGGATCCCCAGGTGGGGCAGTCTCTGAATAGCCTTTAAATTGTTTTTAAACAACAATAATCCCAGTAAAAGAAACTTCAGAGGGAAGTTATGCTGAGATACTTTTTGTTTAGACTCCTGTGGTGTGAGGAGCCATATTATACAAGCCTTTCTGTAATATTCAACAGTATCTTTCAGGATACTTCAGTAACTTGGCACTTTAAAATAATGTAACTTCATAATATAAAATAGCACACTCTCTGGGAATATTAGAAACAGGTTAAAAAGGTTAAGCAATGGGGAAATCACTGTCAGAACCAAGAAATTTCTTTTCCCAAGATCACGAGGTAATAAAATTCCAAGGACAGATAAAGCATGAAGGACAGCCAGAGGTGGCAACGGTACAGAAAGCTGTCACTTTCATAAGCAATAGAAAATGTTAGCAATCTGTTAGAATACAGAAATGGCAATGGCCCCTCCCACAACTTGAAAGATCCCGTGTAGCTCTGCTAGCCTGCTTCTGTCTCTCCAGATGGGAAAAATATAAGTAACCAGATAATTTTCCATCAGAAGAAAGCATAAATCCTAAAAGAATAAGTCATCACAAGACATATAAAGATTCCCGATATGTTCTAAGTGGGAATGCAGATATGAAAATACATAGTCAATGTCTTTTTTAGCTGTGTGTAATAGGGTGGAATTAAGCAAAAGCAAACTGGAAAGCAAAATATCCCAGAGAACATTTTGATGACAAATGGAAATCTTATTGCATAGCAAGAGCCCTGGAACAGAGCAGAATATGAAACTAAACTAAGAATATCCAGCAAAGCTTCCCAAGGGTACAGCGCTTCCAACAAGAGATTGTTCCCTGGGCTTCCTGGCACATCACACACTGCTATTTTTGCAGGGGTTTTGTGAAATATCATTAATTTTTTCTTACTTTGACTATCTGTTTCTTGGACATCACACTTCTCTTGGGAGATGATACATGGTAAGCTGACAGAGCACGTTGGCACATTCACACTAGTGTTAATCCCCCACTATTGGGCTTATTTTTCCCCCGGGCTTTTGGCTTGGTATGCTGTCTTTGCAGCCATAGAAAATAATGACATGTTTCACAGACAGTTGCAAAAGTAAACTTCCTCCAATAACATTCTAGAAACCAGATTATTAAATTAAAAAAAAAAGTAATCTAATAAAAGGCATGGCCCAGAAAGGCATTTGTTAAATGCATTCATTAATAAAAACACATTTTCCTCACCCCAGAGACGTCATAAATGGTGGTACGGTCTCTGTCTAGCCTGCCAAAGTTATTTAATTCACAATGCAGTTGAAACTGAATGTCCTATAAATCAGATACATTATGGGGTAAGAGGGCCTTTGGGGAGACTGAGTTTGGAGGCACCATTGCTACTATATAAATTGTTTAGGAGACAATTGAATTTCCAGTCAGGACTCAGAATGCCACCACCATAACTACAATGTGTTCTAGGAAATGGAGGGATTGGGGTAGCCAAAAGAAAGGACTTGGATGAGAAATCTTCTTACTGGGCTGTAAGGGATGAGAGGAGCTTACAAACTCTTTTTTAAAATCAGCCTGAGGGTTGAGGGTTGAAGAGGTCCTTTTCTCTCACCACTGGGAAGCCAGCAGGAGGGATTCGAATTCTTCCACCAAGCTCTCTCAGAAATTGCTGCTTTATTTCAGGCTCACAGTCCTCTGCTGAGCTCCTGCAATTCTGCATGTCCTGCATGCATAGCACAGACTGGGCTTTGCTACTTTCTATTTTATTTCAAAGAGATTTGAAAGAGGCGATTTGGAAGATACACTGTTTCCCTCAGGGGTGGAAAATAGAGTGTCCATGAAAGCTGGAGGTGGGCACCCACACTCAGCTACTCTCCTTAACAACTCTTTGGGAACTGGGGCTATTAAATCAAATGCAAATGCTCCCCTGACTAGTGTTATTGTTCTGAACAGTAAACTGTCTTTGCCTTGGACCCTTATCCACCTGGAGTGTGGCAGACTAACTTGTTAACATGTATTAGCTTATTGCTTTTTAATAAAGCCATTCCATTTTGATTCTGATTGTAATCTAGGCTTATTTTAAATGTAACACCTATTTCTGAAGTTATTAATGTCTCCCTGTTAGAAGGGCTATTGTCAACAAAACCAAAAGGTAAGTGCTAGTGAAGAAGTTGAGATAACCTAGTGCAAATTACTCCAGGCCTGGGAAACAGTTTGGAGGCTCCTCAAAAATTAAAAATAGATCTGCCTAATTTGATGTAGCATCAAACTCATAAAGAAAGATCCAGGGGAAATGGTGCCATCGTAGCAGAAAGAAAGCTGCTCATTGCCTCCATTGTGTCAGTAATCCCAATAAATAATCTATGAAACCTAGCAGAGTTCTCTGTCAATGAGTAAAGATATTGTGTATACAGATACACAACAGTGTATTATTCGACTTTAAAGAATCTTGTCATTTGTACCAATATTGGCCATTATTGTAATTACCAGACACAGACGGCCATGCATCACACTTTCTCATACATGGAAGCTAAAATAAAAGGCAACAAGAGTGTGTTTGGCAGTGATTAGTAGATGTGGAGGAGGGGTACACTAAGGGGGTGGTATTTCTTTTTATTTTAAATTTTCATTACAAAGATATTTTTATTATGAAAAATGGCCCAAATTATGTCATATTTCTCCTTCATATACACAAAGATAAAGTTGGGCTAGTGAGATGACCTACTGAGGTTTTTTTTTTTTTTTAATTAGATACTCTGTATTTACATTTGAGATGTTATCCCTCACACCCAACCCCCCTTCCAGTCCCCCTTGTTAGGGGAAGGATAAAGGGGGGGCATATGACCCATGGAGGTGTGGCAAGGCCTGGGGGAGATGCCTCTGTGGGGTCCAAGTTGGGAATCCCTTTCCCCTGAGGGACCAGCCACAGAAAGGTATAGTATAGAATAGAGTTTATTCAGGTCATGGGAGAGTTAAGAGAGTGGTAGAGGCAGAGAGAGAGGGGGGGGGGAATAGAGGAGTAGAGGCTGGCTGTGAGCATGTGGGAGAGAGGGGGGAAGGGAAAGGAAGAGGAAGGGTAGGGGTGAGAGAGCAAAACTGCAAGAGCACAAGAGCAAGAGAGAGAGAGGAGGGGTCAAGCAGCTCCTTTTATAGTGTCAGGTCACTGGGGCGGAGCATACCTGGCCACTGCTGGGTAATTGAGGGGTGGGGTATACCTGGCTGTTGCTAGGTAACTGAGGGGTGGGGTTTACAGAATCCCAATACCCCTCCCCATCCATTTGCCTTCACAAAGGTGCACTCCCTCCTAATCACCCTCTCTCTCTACCCCATTGCCTTGGAATTCTCCTACATTGGGAAAACATGCCTTCCCTGGACCAAAAACTTCTTCTCACATTGACACCAGACAGTGCTCTCTTCAGCTACATATGACACTGGAGCCATGGGTCTCTCCATGTGTGGACAATGGTTGGTGTTTTAGTCTGTGGGAGTTGTGCAGGGTTTGGTTGGTTGATAATGTTCTTCCCATGAGGTTTCAACCCCTTTCAGCTCTTTAGGTCTTTTCTTTAGCACCCTCATTGGGAGCCCCAAGTCCAGTCTGATGGTTAGCTGCAAGCATGCTCAGCTGTGTCTATATGACTCTTGTAGAGAAGGAACAAGTCCTTCTTTGTGTTTGGCAGCACAGTGAGAAGTCTATTGTTTGTAACAGCCTACTGTACACTTTAGGAAGATCTGGATGGAAAAAGCTCAAAGGCTCCAAATGTAAATTTGAATGAAATGCAAATCAGTGGGGGAGGTGATTACTCCAATTTGATTAGTGGTTGCAATATGTTTATACCACATTGAATCCCACTAATTTGTATAGTTTGTGTGTGTGTGTGTGTATGTACGTGTGTTTGTTGCAGGTGGTGAAGTCAGCTCAATATACCACAATTAGAAAATAATAAACTAAAGAATATTATGTGGAATTAGGTGTATGCCTTAGAAAAGTCCTTTAAATGAAGGTTAGAAATTAACTGAGAATGTTGATTTTTATGCCATGTGAACAGTGTTTTCAGTATAATGGTTCTAAGTTTCATACATGTGATTCTGCTGTTTTTTTAAATGTGGTTTATTGCTTTTTCATTTCTGTATTTGTAGAAGTTTAAAAATAAAAGGAAAGAACCTCTACGTCTGTGATTTTAAATGTGTGCAGTGACTTGAAAAACAGTTCTCTTGATCCAGCATATCCTTTGGACTGTAGCACTGTTGGGAGCACCTTGTTTCCTATCATTCCTGATGGCTATCCCACAGTACACATTGGCTTAGTCCTGATTTATCCTTGTCCAAGGTCCAGCCTAACTCAACCTGAAATCTCAAACACACGGGGCCTGCCTTTTAAACATTTTATGATTGACTCTGAATATATCTTTTAGCTTTTGTTGTGAGATGGTGTGTGTTTCACACTCACTTTTCTACCTTAACGGCCTATGTAGTGAGCCTCTACAATCTCTTGCTGTTGGAACAGCTTTCCCTGCAGATGTTCCAGGATTTGGAATAGACAAGCTGCCCAGAATGCACAGCTGCATCTCTAGTTTCTGGAAACTAATCGTGCAGCATTAGTGCCTGCTCCACAACAGTAAAAGATGTGGGTTAAACCCTGGAGCTCCATGTAAATATGTCCTTCCTAAAGTCTGTACTAATGATGAGACCAGTGTTTCATACAGATTACTCAAGTGTCTTACCATGTGAGCATCCTTTAGTCAGTTACAACCCCCTTTTTAAAAAAAATAAAACTCAAGATTACAATGAATAAATACATTCAAATAAGATTTTCAAGGAATCTGATAATTGAAGACCTCAAGGTAATTATCACTTCATTTTATGGGATTGTTGGATAAATTAGAGTCATCTTTGACACCCAGAGATTACAGAAAACAACTTGGAAAAGAATCATTTTAAAAGTCTGCTTTATCCCTTTTCCTTAGTTGGGCTGCCTTGTCTTGCTTCAATAGATGCTTCTGTTCTTACAGCAACTAGGTATGCCAAGGTTGGATATCCATGGGGGGGGGGGGCTCTTTCCTATCATGAGTGGAAGGGAAAAAGGGGGTAGGTGAGAGGGAAGAACTAGGAGGAAAGCAGTTCCTGGAAGTTTCAATCCAGATGTAAAGAAATGATTAATACAAATGTATATAAAAATGCATGCCTTTGCATAAGCCTAGGTGTTATTCTGGTCCTGTACACAGAGGATTCACATTCAGGGCTCAGGTATCACTCAGGTTTACAGTGGCTGACGAACATATGCAAAGTTGTGGATTTGATACCTATCTTCCCACACAGGCTGACGGAGACAGACAGACAGACTGACACAGACACACACATACAACCACTCAAACTGTATACACATAATTATTATAGAATGAGGATAAGTCAAGACTGACAATGTCTAACAACAATAGAAAAACATTTAATAATAATAAAAGTAGATAGAATATTTTTAACTATCAAACAAGTGCTAAATATTATACATATTCTGTCTTAGTACTTACAATTATCATTTATCTGTTATTTACAAACAGAAATTGAGTGACTTGCTCAGACTCACATAGTTAACATATAATAGAATTTTAATCCAGTACACTTAACCCTCACAATTAGAAAACAGTAACATTTGGAGTCTGTCTGGTTTTCAGCAAAAATGGAAATTTCTCTGCCCTGGTCCCTGAAATTATCGAAGAAACCAAATCTAAAGGAGCAATTTACATTTCCTGTATTTCATTCACTTAACCCGGCACTACCCATGCAAAAGAAAACAAATTATGCATATACTGGGAACTGGCTTGTTAGAAGCCTATTAACTTTTAATTTTTAGCTATCAAGATTTTAACCACTGAGGTTATTAGGTTAAACCTATCACTTAAGAAAATTATAAACGCCTCCTTTGGGAAGAAATCAATTCTATGAAGCTAAGACTACAAATTCAGCTTGATGGTACAGAACTTGACTGTAGTAGCACTAATCAATTAAAACACACTCCTACTGACATGGGTTGCTGGCCTTCTCAAGAGGTCATATCAGCGAACAACTGTGGCTCCCACTGAGGCGTTGTCCTTATGGTCTTTAGCCTAGGCAGCAAGGAGACTGTTCCTGGTTCTTGTTAGTTACTGAAGATGGGTGAACAGTGGGAGTCCCAGTTTTCAGGTGAGTGACACAGTGTCTGTCAGAAGAGAGCATGCTTGCTCTTGGGACATTCTATGTTCCGTCCAGCACTTCTCCAAGACCAAAAACCTCCAAACTGTGACTAATGTATTTAGCTAATCTGAGCTAGACGTGGCTTTGCACATAGTTAAAAAAAAATGGTTTCTTTGATGTGATTTATTAGCTCTCATCTGAAGAACCTGACATATTTTGCCCCATATTCTTGCTTCTCACCTGAAATAAGGAAAAAAAATCAGAGGACTGGGGTCACATAACTTGTCCAAACTGACCCATCAATACCGTTTATACAGATGTGACTCATTTAAGCCATAATCAAATTTTAATGTTATGTGGCCAATTCTATTCAACAAAGGAAATACACTTCTATCAGAAGGCATATGAGTATCTTCCCTATACTTACTGTAAGTCTAAGAAGTTATTAAAAATCTTTCCTCCCCACCCTGGGGAATAAAGACATTGATTCTCAGAGTGTCTACATTATTTCTCAGTTCAGGAAAAGACTAGTATATTGGCTGGAGCCACAGAACACAGACAATGAATGAAATCTGAGGTTATAAAAGAGAAAGACACAGTGTCAAATCACAAATGGCTTTCACCTAAGCCAGGCTGGTTGAGCTCAGGCTAAAATAGGAGATATCAGATATGTTTCCAGTGCTGACTCTGTTAGATGCCTGCACTTCACTTACCAATTGAATAGTTTAATGCATCTATTTAACTATTGGGAGAAATTAAGGCAGGAGTACTTGAGTAACTTTGTACAACTCAAGTTATGGCATCAAACTGTGTGTCCCTACTTCTCATCTGAAGCAGGAGATCTGAAAAGTTAAAATATAAGGCAACATCTTAATTTTCTTTTTGTTGAAATTTTGTATCTTGTGGAACTGTATTTCTAAATTTTGCTGAGAAATAAAATTGATTATATTTTCAGCAGGCAATTTTGATTAATATTCACTGTAAAAATGATTAAATCATTGTAATTCGACACATCCTCAATCTTATACATTAGCGTTTTATGATGAGTATTTTTTTCAGTATATTCTCTTAGCAATTTGAAAATATATATGCATTCTTAATTATAGCTACCAGGTTAAACATTCAGTCTCCATAGCAAACTCTTTTCTGAGTCTCTCTGTGTGTGTACATTGCAAGTTTTCCTTTTCTGATGCATTTGTCAGTGGAGTTCCATACATTAGCTCTTAAGAAAATTTCTATAACAAACCTGCATGTGAAAATATATACTTGATGTATTGGTTTTATCTACTTAGATGCCTATTATAAAGCGAGATTGCTAGATAATCTGAAGGGTCTACTGTTAATTTTTCAGAGATGTTCCATGATGATTTCTGCCATCATGCTCTGGTTTACATTTCTGCCAGCCACGCACAGGGGTTTGCTTTCCTCCGTCCTTCTTCTGCTCTCTCTCTTTGCTAATAAACATTCTGATTGGAAATGGCATATTTTGGTAGTTTTTGCTTGTAATTTTCTAGTAATAGTGACATTGAACTTCCCTGTCCACATGCTGATTGCTCATTTCTATGTGTTTACAGGAATGCCTATTCAGTTGCTTTGACCATTTTTAAGTTTGATTATATATGTTCTTGCCATTGAGTTATTGAGGTCTCCTCTCTCTGTGTATTAACCTCTTCCGTGATGTTTGGCTTGCAAGCATTTCATGGGTACCTCTTCATTGTGTTGATATTTCCCTATGTTGTGCAATAGGGTTTTAGTTTGCTATCATCTCATTTTACCTATTTATTTTTCTTCTGTCATCTGTGCCTTAGGAATCACATGAAAATCACTGGCATACCAAATCTCTGTAGTGTCTCCTAGCAATTTTATAGGGTCGGGTTTTATGTCTGATCTTTAATATGTTTGGGGTGACTTTATGCATAGGGTATCAGACAGGGCTAAATTTCTTTCACATGTAGATGTCCAGGTTTTATTTTTGAGGAGACTGTTCTTTCTCTACTATGTGTTCTTGCCATGGCTGTAGAAGTAAATCAAGAATAGTAAGTAAATTTATTTATTTCTGACTTTCTATTTGCTTCTTTAAACTATTTGTTTATGTCTGGGGAGAAAGGGCAAATTCATGATATTTTTGTAGTGATTTTGCATTAAAATTAGATAATGTAGCTTCCATTTTATTCTATTTGTTCATGAGTACTTTAACTATTCTGGGCCTCCATTGTTTTAAAATAATTTAAAGATTTTTTTCTGTGTAATTTTTCATTGGAATTTTGGTAAACATAGCATTAAATCAGTACGTGCTTTTGTTAATATGGACATTTTAACAATATTAACTTGTCCTACCCTTGAACATGTTATAGTCTTCCATTTTGTGCGTCTCCTTTAACTTCTTACATCAGTGTTTTACAAAGTTTTAGTATGTGTGTCTTCAACTTCACTGATTAAACATATTCCTAGTCACTTTATATTGAAACGATTGTAAGTTTAAGTGTTTTTGCAGTTTATTAGCTTATTAAAAAGCTATTGGCTCCTATGTATTAATTTTTATCACAGAACTTTATGGGAAAAACTGTTCTATCAAGTTTCAGAGTGTTTGGTAGAAACAAAAGATTAATCCCTAGTCATCAGGGAAATGCAAATCAAAACAACCCTGAGATTCTACCTCACACCAGTCAGAATGGCTAAGATCAAAAACTCAGATGACAGCAGATGGTGCCGAGGATGTGGAGAAAGAGGAGTACTTTTGCGTTGTTGGTGGGATTGCAGGTTGGTACAACCACTCTGGAAATTAGTCTGTAGGTTTCTCAGAAAATTGGACATAGTACTACTACCTGAAGACCGAACTATTCCACTCCTGGGCTTATACCCAAAAGAATCTCCAACATCTAACAAGAACACATTTTCCACCATGTTCATAGCAGCCTTATTCATAATATCCAGAAGTTGGAAAGAACCCAGATGTCCTTCAACAGAGGAATGGATACAAGAAATATAGTACATTTACTCATTGGAGTACTAATCAGCTATTAGAAACAATGACTTCATGAAATTCTTAGGCAAATGGATGGAACTAGAAAGTATTATCCTGAGTGAGGTAACCCAGTCACAAAAGAACACATGTGGTATGCACTCACTGATAATCGGATACTAACCCCCCCCCCCAAAGCTCTGAATACCCAAGAAGCAATTCACAGACCTTATGAAGCTGAAGAAGAAGGAAGGCCAAATGTGGATGCCTCAGTCCTTCTGAGAAGGGAGAACAAAACACTCATGGAAGGAAAGACAAGGTCAAATAGAGGAGCAGGGACTGAAGAAAAGATCATCCAGAGACTGCCTCACCTTGGGATCCACCCCATGTGCAGTCACCAAACTCAAGCACTATTGCTGATCTCAGGAAGTATTTACTGGCAGGAACCAGATATGGATGCCTCCTCAGGGGCTCTGCCAGAGCCATACAGATACAGCTGAGCATGCTTGCAGCTAACCATCAGAGTGGACTTGGGGATCCCAATGAGGGTGCTAGAGAAAAGACTGAAGGAGCTCAAAGGTGTTGCAACCTCATGAGAAGAACAACATTATCAACCAACCAAACCCTCCACAACTCCTATGGACTAAAACAGCAACCAATGAGCTCACATGGAGAGACCCATGGCTTCAGTTGCAGAGGATGGCATCGTCTGGCATCAATGTGAGATGAGGCCTTTGGTCCAGTGAGGATGCAATTCCTAATGTTGGGGAATGCCAAGGCACTGAGGTGGAAAGGGTGATTGGTAGAGGGTTTACCTTCATGGAGATATGTGGAGGGGGAGGGGAGTTGGGAGGGGGAAGGGGATAACATCTGAAATGTAAATACAGAGAGTACCTAATTTTAAAACATACATTTAATCATATTTTTATGATTTTTAAGGACTTTGATTAATTGTTCTTTACCCAGTTACTTTGGTTAAAATTCTCAATAGACTGTTTTATAGCTGTGGCAAGAATGAACATCCTTGTCTTCTTTCTGATGGTAGAGGAAAAGCTTTACTATTTTTCTTTAGACCCCAAACGCTTGCTATAGGCCTATCACTTATTGCCTTTATTGTTTTAAAGAACATCTTCTATATCTAAATTTGAAGAGTCTTATTTTTGTAAATTATGAATGGTATGCATTATACCATATCGATTCTCTAAATCTCCCGAAGTGATGGTTGGATATTTAACTTTTATGTCTCATATATTGACTATTTTTGTGCTGAACTATCTTTACACCCTACAAATATTCACTTGATGATAGTATGTAACATTTGACTGTGTAAAATTAGGTTTACAAGCAGTCTTTGAGAAGTTTTGCATCTATACCCATTAGCAACGGTGACCTAAAATTTTCTTTCTTGTACCTTTGGGATCAAGGCTTATTCCCTTATACAAAATGAGATTAGCAACATTTTAACCCCTTCATCTTCTTCTTCTTTTTTTTTTGTGGGGAAGATTTTGAGCAGGCTTATTACTTCTTTATTTTAATGCTTTTTTAGCATATTGATAGAAATCACAAGTAAAGCCACAGCACTTCCTTCTGGGCTTTTCTTTTCGGCTTATTTTTAGACTGCTCTATCTTCTCTCTTTTCCTGATCCATTGTTTGTTGGTTGCACATCCATGTAAACTTATCTACTTCTAGATTATCTAGTTAGCGCACGCCACTTTCCATAGGTTCTCTATATTTCAGTAGTAACAACTTCAGTGTTTCTACATACAATGTATAGTTCTAAGTGGCCTCTTCATTCTTTTTAAAATCATGTGAAATATCTTACTGTTATAAGCCCATTTAAGCTGATAGACTCTCTTAAAGCCTGAAGTAAACATTTTCCTCTCACTCTTATGTCATAAGCTAACTAATTTATATATAAATAATATACATATATTAAAAATTTTTTTCTTCTAACATTTTTTATTTTATATTTTAGAGTTAAATGATTTTACTATCAGGAAAATATTAGAGGATTCTGCATTTAATTATATTCTTACCTGAGAAATTTTATGCTGTTATACATTTTCCTCATGTTGCAAAAGTCAGGTTAGTACCAATGGTCTTCTTTAGGGCTTTTGTTTATTTGTTTTGTTTTGTTTGTTTTTTGTTTTTTGGGGGGAGAGGTCTGGAAGGATGCTTCCTTTGTGAAAGCAATCTTGCCAGTAATTACACTAGATGTACTTATTTTCTGTGAATTTTTTTCCCTGAGAAATATACTGATGGTCTGAGGTTCCTTTGTGAACATTAAGTGTCATTTCTGGTGGGTTCGAAAATCCTTTCTCTTTGACTTTTGAAATTTTAATTTTAATATGTGCCACTGAAGATCTATTCGTATTTTCTGATCTGTGGCTTTATTACACTTCTCATACCTGAGTGTTTATTTTCTTCACAATTTGCCGTGCTTTCTGTCAACGTTTCTTTAAACAAGCTTTATGTTTTTTATTTTTCTCTCCTCTTTTTTGGACACTCATATTGTATGTACTGTTTTACGTGATGGTGTCTCACACACCCAGCAGGTGTTCTTCATCTCTTTTCCTTTTCCTTTGACAGGGACATTTCAACAAAGTTTTCTTTGAACTTACTAACTTTTTCTCTTGCTTTTGAGTTTGATGTTTAAACCCACCACAGTGTATATTATTTTAACCATAGTTTTTTTTTTCAGCTTTAAATTTTAATAACTCTTGTCTCTTTGTTAAACTTTTTTGATTGATATTGTCTTCTCTATTACACTTATTTCTTGATCTGTGTTCTCTTGCAAACCACTAAACTTCTTTATGACAATTACTTGTAGTCTTTGTCTGAAAGTTTATACATTTCTATTGCTTTGAAGTCTGTGACTGGTGTTATTTTTGTGCTTTTGGTAATGCCCCTTTTCTCTTATTGTTCATAGTCATTTCAACCATGCATTTATAATGATGCATTCATTGCCTTAAAACATTTGAAAAATGTGCACCAATTGAATTTTCACGGACTGGTTTGGTCTGTCCTACCATGAGGAGATTCCAGGTAGACTGTCTAGGTTGATGAGCAGGCTCTTAGACAGAGACTCTAGACACACTGACATGCAATTTAAAGTCCACAAGCAAAGCTGGACCCAGGGCTTGCACAGAGCATTCTGTACAGTGAGCCTAAGTACTGAGTTAGCATTTAGAAAGTTCCCTCCTGAAAGTGGAGCCAACATGCCCATGTTTTAACCTGTAGCATAAGCCTAGATTCACTCAGCATTCCACACTGCTCTTCTTCCTGGAGCAGTTTCTAAAAAAAAAAAAAAAAAAAAAAAAAAAGTCCACAAAGGAAGGTGAAGTCGTGAGTTCATCTGGGTAAACCTGAAACTTGCCACTGAAAAGCTGGCCTAGATGACAAACCAGTGGTTCCTGACCTGGCACTGGGATCCACCAGGATAATCTCACTTTCCTGGTGGGTAGAACTGGGGACTTGGATGGTGGGTCTGAGGCCTGTGCTGATAGATGCTGTCTAGAATCCACCTGGAAGCTGTCCAGGAAGGCTCTAGACCCCGAGGGGGCTGAGGAAGCCTTTTTCTGGGACAGAATGAAGTTTGCGAATCTCTTTTAATTTAAATTGTTGATTGAAATAATGTTCATGACAATAGACAATTTTTTTATAACATGGTATTAGGCTTTAAATTGTCTTGTTTAACCTTCAATGGTTTTCAAATTGTTTTTAAGACAAAATATTCACATTTCACAGAAGTTAGGTAACCTGACTTGGGTTGCTCTTCCACTAGGTGGCAGAGAGAGAATTTGCATTAATCTCTGAATGACTTATTTATATTAAACTTTCAGGACACTTTCTGGGTGCTGATAAGGGCTTTAGACAACCTTATATTCAATTATAAGTGTGCTTTGTAAAGAAGGCTTAAGATCAGGTTTGAGGAAATTATTTTTATTAATTAATTGCTTTAGTTCTTGTTTAACTGTTAAAAGGATATATAAACAATTTATTTTCCAGAATAATTTTTTGATGAAGGAATTTATTTATCTCTGTATTGACACCATTGATACTTTGTGACAACTTCCAATGATTAGAGTGGACTGTGAGTTTTTTTGAGAGAGAAGAGACAGTCTCAAACCAAAAAAAAAAAAAAAAAAAAAAAAACTCATTAGCTTTACATCAACATAGACATACATACCTATATATAGTTCTCTTTAAAAAAAAAAAAAAAAAAAAAAGAATGCTACATTTGCCACCAGAGGGAGTCATATGAGCTCCATCATGCGCTGATGGAGGCAAGAATGTTTTTCTTGGTCTACTCATTCTTTAACTAGCCTTCACAATTTCGTAAAGCTTGAAAGTAATTTAATACCTCACATTATTTCAGAAATTCATTAACTTGATTATATATGTTGGATGTAAAAACAGAAGGAACAAGTTGCTAAGGTTAAATAATAATAATAATAATAATAATAATAATAATAATAATAATAAAGTTAATAGGATTACAATAAAAAAGGCTGGGAGAATGGTCCCTTTATACCCATAACTCTGAATACTTGGTCTTGAGTTTATGGGCTTTTTTCAGGGGAAGGATGAGGTATGGCCTTGCTGAGGATATGTGCCACTGAAGGCAGGCATTGAGGTTTTAAAAGCTCACACCATTTCTCATTTACTATCCTTGTCTTGTGGATAAAGATGTGAGCCCTCAGATACAGCTATAGTACCAGGTTTGTCTGCCTAGGTGTACACTACCCACCACTCCAGTCCTATAACATGGTGAGCCCCAAGTTAATTTTTTCTTCTGTAAGTTTCCTTGATCATGATGTCTTTTTATGGAGTTAGAAAAGCAGCAAAGACAACTCACAAGCAGGAAGCCTTGTTCAGATCCAGAGAGCCCGTGCACAACTGAATGTGTAGCAGATGTCTGCACTGCAACGTTCCCACTGCAGGGCTGGGGGTGGAGACAGGAGAATCTTTGGCAGCATGCAAGCTAGCAAAGAAGAAGAGACACAGTCTCCAACAAGGTGGAATATGATGAGACCAGTGCTGCCCTCCCACCTCTGCATATGTTCTATTAGTATGCATATCCCTTACTCAAACATACTGTTTGCAAACACCCACGTTCTAGCTCTTTTGATAGGGTCTGGGAAGGAATGATGAATCCTTAGAGCTTGGGAACCGGCTAGAGTGATAGTCTCTTGAAACTGTAGCTAATGTCCTATACAAACTACAGTATGTGCCTTTGCTTTTTTATACGTAATTATTCTTTATGAGCAATGTATAAATATATTTAAAGGTTGAATTGGTGATCATAAAAAAATAGTCATTCAAAAGCTGTCAATTTGGGGCAACTGGGAGTGGAACTCAGCAAGAAGATATTCACTTAACATTCTCAAAACTCTGGATTCCCTGCCCAGAACTTTGAAAGAAAATATTCTTTAAAAGGCAAGACTTACAAAGGAAAAATAAGGATTCTTTAGGACACTACAGATGAGGCTGGTACCTGAGCTGCATAGTTTTATGTCATCTTGTAACATACTAACACCATCTGAGAAGAAGAAGAGATCCTTAAGATAATAGCTCTATAGTCTGTAGGTAAGCATATCTGGCATTTTCTTAATTCATGATTGATGGCACAGAAGAAGCCCAGCCCATTATAGGCAGTACCATTCTTAAACTGGTGGTTCCTGATTCTATAGGAAACCAGGCTGAACAAGTTATGATGAGGAAACCAGTAACCAGTACCCTCCATGGCTGGTGCATTAGCTCCTGCCTATAGGTTTCTTCCCTGTTTGAGTTTCTGTCCTCACCATCCTTTGATGATGAACTAGAAGTGTGCTCTGAATAAACCTTTTCTCTCCAAGTTGCTTTGGTTATGGTGTTTTAGCTCAACAATAGTAACCCTAACTAAGACAATATTCTAGAATGTTATTGACTTTATACTATGTATATGTCTTATTATCTGAATTTTTATGTAGATGCATGTATTGCTTCACAAAGAAAAAATACCTGTGTGTGTGTTTGCACATATAGGTGCATATTCATACATGTGTGTTCATGGTGGAGATGATGCATCACACTATTACTGGGAAGACATGAATCCCTCTAACACTCACCTAGGTACAGGATCAAGAACAGAGCAAAGTAAGACTGTCACTAAAGTCCAACATGATAAAACAATGAATTTATTGCAGTGTCATATAGCATATAGCTGAGAGGTTACTTGTAGAAGTTGGATTAACTCAAAGACAGCTACAACACCAAAAGTCCATCCTACTATCAGTGATAGCTCATGAAAACTGGATCTCTAGATCTCAGAACTCAATGTCAGGCAGCTCAGTAGGTCAGTAACTTTCTTTCTCAGGTAGTTCAGCTGGTCTTTCTCCTCCAGGAAGCTTAGGTTATCGAAATGCATCTCTTACCAGTCCTTATTGCTTATGTAAGATTTAGGAGAAAAGGGCCTATTGCATCTGGTCAGTTTCAGGGACTTTCTGGGGATTCCATGTTGTTTACTTCCTGAATCTTAAGGCACCTTTCTGCTGGATGGAATGGTTTACCTACCTTTAGAAGATTCTGAGACTTAATGAGCATCCCTCCAGGACTGAATGTATCAACTCTGAAGAAAACTGATATACAACATTGGGAGTGTGTCTACATGGAGGCCTTAGGATAACCTCAGGTGTCACACTTGGGAGCATAGTCCACTTCATTTGAGACAGGCTCTCTTATGGGTCTGAACCTCATCAAATAGGCTATACTGGCTGGTAGTGATACCCATGGATCCATCTATATCTGTTGGGATACAAGGTATGTACCCCCATGTCTAGAATTTTGTTTGGCTCTGGGGTCTTCCCACTTTCAGTGCATACATTTTGACAATTGAGATGTTGCCCCAGGTATTAATTTTTTGAAGAAAACGTACCTTAAGTTTATTTTTATTTATTTCTGAAAATGTCATGCATGCCAACAATACCCCCCTCATTCCTTCCTTCCAGCTCCCCTTGTTGTCTCCTCAGTACATGTCTCTTCTGCCTCTGATGTCCTCCTTTTAAAACCCACTGAGCTCACTATGTCCCTTTGTATTCATGGGGGTAAATTCTAGGGCATGCTCAGGATAGGTAGATTGATTACTAGTGGCAAGAAAATAGCTTTCACATTATACGAACCTGGTATTGCTTTCGTTTACTCAGTAAGTACTGAAATGCTGATATTAATTTGTATCATGTTGGCTATTTCCGATATTGTCAGGTGTAACAGAGTCAGTTAGATTCTTAGTGGATGTTTTGACATGTTATTTGAGGTTGGCCTAAACATATGTAATAGATTTCACTCACCAGTTAAAAATGACCTCAGAGACAGACTTGGGTTTAACAGTAAACTACATAAAAAACACAGAGTAATAACAAAATATTCTTGTAAAGACAGGCTGGACAGATGGGTCACTGGTTAAGCATTTGCCATCCAAGTGTGAAAATCAGAATTCAGATTCCCATAACCTCTGCAAATGTTAGGTGGGAATTATATGGATCCTGTAATTCTAGTTTCAGAAAGCAGAAATGGGATTCCTCAGTGTCAACTGGTCAGCAAGACTAACTAGCTATATCCGTGAGCTCTGCATTTGATTGAGACATCCTTCCTCACCGAGTAATGTACAAGAACAAAGGAAGAAGATTGAAGCATCAACTTCAGGTCTCCACATGCTCTGTCAGAGGCATCTATACCCCATATAACATATGAGCACACACATGCATATTACACACACACACACACACACATATGCCTGACAATAGAAAAGATATGGCTGGAAAGATTTAGTAGATGATCTTTGATTAGATTGGCACATGAGACAAATAAATCACGTGAATTATTATTCTGTTATGCAGAAAAGGAACTGTTAAGACGATTCCTTCTCAGTGTGAGTAGGAGAAACAAATTTGTGTACTGCTTTATGGAAGATAGAGTAGCTGGAAGAATTCTTGAGACTATTGAACTTGTTGAACTTTTCTGTGGGAAGTAATGAGAGTTCTAATGCTTTTCATTCTTTTTTTTTTTGAGATTGACAATTTCATATGATAGAGAGCAACATATGGGGTGGTCAATTATGAGTTTATAGAAGTTTGAACTCTTCTGTCTTCACGATTGTGCATGCCCACTAGCTGGTTAAAAGAAGTGCATAGACCTATGTAGCAGATATGCATTTTCCAGGCGGGTCCCACAACAACAGGAGCAGGGCTGTCCCTAAAGCTGTTGCCTAGTGGTAGAATCCAATTCCCAATTGGCTGCCTTGTCTGGACTTAGTGGGAGAGGATGCCTCTAACACTGCAGAGACTTGATGTGCCAAGATGCGGGGATACTGGGTAGGAGCACC
This sequence comes from Micromys minutus, assembly GCF_963924665.1. Classification (NCBI taxonomy): domain Eukaryota; kingdom Metazoa; phylum Chordata; class Mammalia; order Rodentia; family Muridae; genus Micromys; species Micromys minutus. The sequence goes on from NC_137958.1 coordinate 38,175,910, forward strand.
CACTCAAAAGACAAGGGGATGAGGGATGAGAAAGCACTCTGTGAGGGGAGACCAGTGGGGGTGCAGTGATTGGGATGTAAAATAAAAAAATACATTAATAATAATAATAGTGAAGTAGGACATGCTATGAGAGATGTATACATTCCCAGAGAAAAGGAAGCCCTGCTTTTCAGTGTATGATTTACTAGTGTACACATTTTTCTAGCATACTTTCAAGGAAGTTTAGAACTTAAAATTCAGAATCTCACATAATTATGTTAGAGAGAAAATGTGTAGTTAACACATATGGAAATTGCCATTATTTAATATGAGTTCTTACAAAAATCAAAGAAAAAATTTCAAAACTCAACAGCTTTCTTTTTTTTTTGTTTTTTTTAACAACTTTATTTTACAAAACAAAGATAAATGTACAGATTTTAAGCATTGTTTGCATAAAATTATACAATATATTTTTGTCAGTACTTTTTTTTCAGATTTTAAGATAATTTTTACATAAAACTGTATGAATATATTTTTTAGTCAGTACTTAGTTTTTTTTAAGATTTGAGAGTATGCATCCTCAACAGCTTTCTAACAAATGCTGTGTGTATGAGCAATGACACTCGGTTTTCTGAGCTATTTTTGCTTTGAAATCTCCGCCGCCTGTAACTCGTTGGCAGTGGACAATTGCTGTTTGATTCCCTTTGTTTTCCACTCAATCGCCTCATCCAGAGAAAGGGGAAGAGCAACGATTGGCTCTCCGTATGGAGGATGCAAATGGCCGAGCAGGAATGATGCATGTGTGGTTTACTAAGTGCGCTGAGACTTCTTTTGTTATCGCTCCAAGGGAAAAAAATAGACAAAGTTAATCACTTATGAAAATATAACTATGCTTAGGAGAACAGCTCTGCAACACAAAGGTTTTTTTAATTACAGTTTTGTCTTAATTACTATTATTGCTTGGTGGCAAGTATCTTCTAGCCTCGCGACGAGACAAACATGATCCAACACTGAAGCAGTTATGATTCTACTGACTGTAATTATGCTGCCTTTTAAAAGATCTCCACAATGCTGTCATATTTGTCACTAATTTCAAAGATTTGGAAATCAATAATGGATATACCAAGTAAACAGGGAGGGGGAATCATGCCTTCCTTTCTATTTTTACATTGGCTGGAATTATGCCATGTTCTATGTATTTTATTTTATGGAAATATATGTTGGTAGCTAATAAATTAGTATAGGCGAAGTTTATTTTGACTCAAATCTTATTTAATCTGGGGCATTAGAAAATGTGTAAGTGAGATATTTACAGCAAATAGAAGAAGCCTTTGTTTTCTGAGTTCTACCTGACAACTATTAAGGGCTTCAGGTGTCACATAATGAACAGCTTTCCTGAGAAAAGGGTGACAGTAAGAAGTGGGTGAGGACCACTGTGATGCAGCCTTCTGACCCGCCCCTTCGCAAGAAAAGAAAGAAGAAAACTGAAAAGAGTGAGGTTATCTCTTCATATAATTTTAGTAGAGAACTTTAGCTTTCTAGTTACTAGCTACAAATCCTTTGATATAAGAAAATGGTACAAAAGGAGAAGCGTTGATAGGTTATATTATCTTCTTAATCCTATATCTTATTATTTTACATTGTGTCTCAGCTTCTTTTCCTGCTGCTGTGATAATCTACCTTGATTAAAAAAAAAAAAAAAAAACAGCTTATGAAGATGAAAAGAAGAACAGGAAGGGAGTCTTATATAAAAAGAGGGATGCAGGACAGGGCTGGGAAGGTAAGGTAAGGAATAATTAACACTAAGGATGTTTGAAAATATAGTAATAAAATAATTTATAAGCTTCCCAAAGTATACGTATATACACATATACTCATACAAAATAGTTCAATTGGAGTTATCTGACAGATGGTGACATTGCTCCTCTAAGAAATGATAGGTTGGCAAATATAAAACCTGGTGTCAGATATAGGGTCTCTTCCCTATAGCTGATAGACGGGTGTGTTCCAGAAAGCCAAAAACAATATAGGCAATGAGCCTATTGCTTGAAGACATCCTTTGTTTTTGACGTAGAAAATAGAGTTGGAAATGATCGGGAAGCTTCTATGGTACTGGGAAATCCTATGTAGGTGCTGTGGGAGATGCTGCCTTATGTAATTGGGCAACCCAGTAGGCTACATTGTCAACTGATCTGACAAGCCCTGAGGACAGGTACAACAGTGCCACGAATGTTATGGGGTAACCAATAGTTTTCTGTTCAGCCTTAAAGCCTGCTCCACAGGAGGAGATGCATGGCTGATATAGTAGGCCAAGACCCCATAGCTGAAGAGCTCTTAGGTTCCAAGGGTGAATCTGTTAGCATTATTTTGCTAAATTGATATAGTATAACACTGACTTCTAAATTCATATCTCTGTACTCTTAGATTAGTTCAGCTTTCAACTCTCATTTTCAAAATTATACAATGGATAAAATCTGTGATGTTTGTCCGGCAGTGTCTGCTCCCTTGCTGGGAGACAGAACCCAGGGAGTGTGACCTACATCCATCCGGGCAGGGGCTGGGCTGTAGGGAAGAGATGTAGGGAAGTGGAGGCACTACTTGGGGTGGGAAAAAGCAGTCTGATACGTGGGAAAGCTGGAGTTTGTTCATGGGTTCCTGGGCCACTTTGACATCCAGGCACTGCTGGGAGTGTCAGAAGAATGGAGAAGGGATCTGGGGATCCATGGGCTGGGGACAGCATCTAGCCTAGGGCGGAGGGCAGGGAGGAGAGCTCAAGCTTGTCCCAGCGGTGATTGGCCTTAACTTGGTCAAGGCAAGCTTGGTTGCAGTTGTGTCTGGGAGCTCAGATAGGCCTTCTACAGGAGAATTAGGCTGTGGCTCTGTAGGTGAAGGCCTCCTCCATGGCTTCCCATGGTGGATCTTGATGAAAGAGACAGTCCATGGCTCTAAAGAGTTTATTTGTTGTTCACTGTAGAAAATGGATATGTAACTTACTGTGCCCTCTTCTTAGGGTAGACCTGAGATTAAATAACTTTTTCAGGGAAGAATGTCTAGGAAGGAAAGCTTATTGGTTAAGCCCTCCTGGCCCATAGGTACCTCGTTAGCATGGAGAACTCTGTTCTGGGCCTATATGACTACAGATCATGTTTCCTTATGCAGCATGTCTAACAAAGAGCTGGGAGTTGCCTAAGTCTCAGGTATGTGCCCACCACGTCTCTCGGTTCTACTTTACCTAACTTCCTGGCATGGCTTTAGATCCCACAGATGGTTAGCATAAACTCACTGCTCTTTAAAGTGTGGAGAACAAATGTCTGTGAGTGCTCAGCCCCAAATAACACATTTATACCACATTCCTTTGTAGCATATAGTTTTTGCTACCTGACTTTAAGCTCAGGGTGGCCCAAGCTAGCATCACTGCCCAGGTTCTCTTGTATCCAGAGATGAAAGACCCCCTCCTACCCTTTTTTTTCCAACCTGTTTTATGACTCAATTGCTGGGCACATCTAATCTCCCATGGCTACCATGCCCTTCCTAATAATCTCAGCTCATTACCCTAAATCTTCCCTCTGCTCAGTTACCTTCTCCATGTTCAGCAACCCAAAACTGCCCTCAGCTTTAGTTGCCTTTCTATTCTCTCTCATCTAGGGAAATGGACTATGGCGGCTCCACCTGAGACCTCACATGGCTGGTTACCTTTTCTCCCTCTGAAGCATGGTGACAGTCCCCTTCTTCTTCTTCCATCTCTGCCTGCCTGCAGGGACCTGAAAGTCCTGCCTGTTTTCTTCAGCTCAACAATTGTCCCCTGGCATCTTTATTCATTGATCAAGAACCATTTGGAGAACAGGACCTTAGCATCAGAACCACCTCTATATTCTTTTTCCACGACTCAGGGAGTAGAAAAGAAATTAAAGGGAGATATCAGACTATACTAAGTTGTAACTGTGTCTTCTGGATGATAGGACTATTGCTCTTGTTACTTCAGACAGGTGTTATTTCCTGCACAAGACCTACAGCAGAGCAAGTCAACACTAATTCCACTGTGGAGTGGGGAAAGGGTTCATAAGCCCCCAACCCTACCTGAGGAGCCCCCTGTAGTTGATATATTCTAGGAGAGGGGGAGTCACTGTAGCCACTGGTAAATTGGTCTTCTCTAGTGGTTGGATTTAGTGGTTATAAAAAAAGAATAAAAAGATATGTAGTTAAAAGGGGGTTTCCAGGGTATGGAGTCAATCATGGAGAAGTTTTAGGCAGGAGCTTGAGGTAGATGATCACACTGGTATCTAAATTTAGGAAGCAGAGCACAATAAATACTTGTGTCCGGCTCATGATCTCCTTTTTAGATAGCCTGGGACCCTAATGGGACTGGCACTGACCACAGTGGAAGGATGTTTCCAACCCAATCTAACCAAGATAAATCTCCACAGGCAAGTCCAGAATTCCATTTCCCAGGAGATTCTAGATCTCATCAAGCTGAGAATTGAAACTTACTATTACACAATATGACTTCTTAGTGATATGTTAAGTTCTTTTTTGGATAGTTGGCTATTTGCTAATAGACATGAGTCATTTCTGGTTTAATCCCATTATTTATAGACATCATTACATTATTGCCTCTCTTTATGACCTCATATTTTTCAGCTCAAAGTAGAATATTATGAAGAGACAACCATTCAGGAAAAAAATACATCTAACTTTTCAATTTCTTTTGACACTGTGATGATGTAAAAACAATAACGAGGTTAATGCAATCACATTTTTGCTATAAAATTTCCATCCTATTTGAAAACAATTTATACTAATGTTTGGATAAGTTCTATCTCCAATTTGAATGATGCTTCATTTTTCCTTAGTTAGAGAAAATGACTAAAGAAAATAAATATGAACTATATATGATATCTCCAGAATCAGGAATTAAGTTTGCTGCCCAATTTGACACACATTGAATTCGGACGCTTTTAATGGAGAATTTTTGATTGTCCTGGCTTTTCTCTGTGATAACAGATAATAGATAAAGCTAGAATTGCAGATGAGAATTGTGTAATACGATACTGGTCATCTCAAACCAGAGAGACAACATATTCTATTCTTAAAGTGTCCCCTTGTCTTACTCATTTTTTGTTTAACCAGACATCCACTATATAATTGCATATATTATTTTTCAATTTCCCTTAACTATTAATTATAATTTTCATGATGTATTAGACTTTTAGGATTATTATTGGCTATTTGATTTTGGAGGCAAGACATGAATTCTCCTTTCAATCTCTTTAACTTCCAACTAGAACAGTGACTTTTATTTATCATGCTTCGTCATAACTATCTTCAGATTTTTTTTAGTATAGTGAACAAATAGAATTTTGACAATGCATTCTTGGCAAACATAAATATTATTATTAAATCATACCTGAAAAAGAATTTAAATATATAAATAGACATGCATATTATTATTTCTAGTATATCACATCCTTGTGATTTAATATATATTTATACCTGTATCTATATATGCTTCCCTATATAAAGACAGACTGATATAAAGTCATACTGAATTGAGTATTTCATATAATTCAGGGAGATTATTTTTCTTGATCTTAGCATATAGCTTAAAGACCACAACTAAGGTTCATTATGAAATAACAAAAATAATTTGATATTTAATAACCTCATTCTTTTCATTTGTCTTATCTTAATACATTTTAAAATTAGAAATAACTATAATTGGCATTATACTAATAAATATTTAAAACACTTCCCATGACTAGTAACGCTTTCTGGTTTTCATGGCATTAACACCACTAAAACTGATTTTTGCCTACCTACTGTTGGCATTAGGATAGCCCCCTCCCCCAGCAATGGCTCCACCCACAGGTGACAGGAACCTAGCACATCAATTGCCATGGAAACAGCCAAAGCATTCCCAGAAGACATCAGTTCTAAATCCCATCTCCACCTGGGAGCAAGTGACGTCACTACCCCTACAAAAGGCCGAAACCCTTCCTTCTCTCTCTCTTTCCTCTTCCTCTCTTCGCCCGGCCTTGACCCCTGCCCTATCCCGTTCTATTAAACCTCTCCACGTGGAACCGTGTTTGGTGTGGTCTGTCTGGGCCTAGGCGAGAAATCTAATTTACAACATTGGTGGCCCGTACGGGGAGCCAGATTTTCTCGCGACCAGTCCTTGCCGGCCACTCCAGCACACCCCGGCCCACCCCATCGGGCTCGGCATAGCAGCAGCTGCATGGCGGGCACTGTGGTTGCCTATTCCTCTTAACCGAGGCCACTGCCTCGAGTTCCCATACTGCCTCTTGTTCTGCTGACTGCCGCAGTGACTGTCTCCCGCCGCTGCTGCCGCCGCCACTGCCGCCGCCGCCGCCACGTGCAACCCATCTGCCGCCACAGCTGATCTACCAACAGCTGCCCGACTCACAGACTTCCAGCACGTGAGTTGTCGCCATTACTAAAGCTCTAGACACTTGCTGGCCACTGCTCTGCCACGTGTGCCAATAGCTCCTGCCACGCGGGCTGCTGAGATAGATCAGCCACACGCCACACGGTTTCACTTTTCCTGATACCAGATCGTGGCTAAGGCTCCCGCACAAACATCGGCAAATTGGTAGGGATTGTCACTCCAGTTGGTGGAGAGAATCCCCGATTTCCCAAAAAGGCCTGGCCAGCTTTTTCGGGCAAAGAGGGTTACTTCTCTATAGCCACAGTTTTGAGACAAACATTGACCATTGAGAAGCTCGTCGGGAGTGCCCTTCACTTTTTCCCTTCCCCCAGGGCTCTAGCAGCCGGTTCACTCAGCCGAAGTCCAGGCCTGGCGAGGGCACTCTCTGCCAGATCCAGGATCTGGCGAAGCCACCAGGAGTCCGAGTGACGACTCGCGACCCCTGCGCATAGGCGAAACTTTTCTACCGAGTTTCATCCACTGGGACGCTGGATTGGATGGCTCCGTAGCCCCCTCCCTGTACCTTCCCAATGGGCAACTCAATGTCTCAAAACGTGTCACCAGGCTCCCCACTGGGATGTCTCCTGGAAAATTCCAAATCTCTAAAACTAACACCTCAGCTAAAGACATCAAAATTGATACACCTCTGCAACAATGTTTGGACTCAATATCCACTAGATAATAACTCAAAATGGCCGAAAAATGGCACCCTAGACTCGTTAATTTTACGAGACCTCCACTCATACTGCCAACGATCTGGTAAATGGAAAGAGGTTCCCTATGTACAGGCATTTACCTACCTCCGTTCTAATCCTTCTCTGTGTTCTTCCTGTAATCCCACTCACCTCCTTTTAGCAATGAAGAAAACACCAGATGACACTACAGCTCTTGACCCAGCCAATGAGCCACCCCCACTTCGCCGCAAAACCCAGACTACTGTTTCCACTCCTCCACAGCCGGTGCCAGCTAGAGGCCACTCTGCCTTGGCACCTAGTTTTACTCCTCCCATTACTCGTTCCAAGGCCATGGCCAAACTTCCACCTGACTCTTCGTCACCAGAGACGCCAGGCCCAGCATCAGTCCTTCCACTAAGGGAGGTGGCTGGCGTCGACGGGCTAGTCCGTGTCCATGTTCCTTTCTCGCTAAATGAGCTCTCCCAAATAGAAAGCAGGCTGGGTTCCTATACCTCTAACCCATCTGCTTTTATTAAAGAATTCCAATACATTACCCAATCTTACAGTCTGACATTCCATGATGTACATATGATTCTTACTAATAATTTACTTCCTGAGGAACGCCGGCGAGTTTGGGAGCAGGCAAAAACGCATGCAGACGAAATCCTTCAAACAGATACAACATACCCAATTGGATCTGAGGCAGTACCTGACCAAGATCCCCGATGGGATTACAATTCCACGAGTGGTATCTTGGCCAGAGACAGGTTCATAACCTGCCTCCTGGCTGGTCTCCGCAGAGCAGCCTTAAAACCGGTAAATTTTGAAAAGCTACAAGAGGTTTTCCAAGACAGACAAGAAAACCCATCCCAATTCCTAGAGCGCCTCACAAAGGCCCTGTTACAGTACACTAACTTAGATCCTGAAAACCCAGAAGGTAAACAACTGTTAATGACATATTTTTTTCCCAGAGCTACCCCGACATAAGAGACAAGCTTAAACGGCTGGAGAGGGGGCCCCTAACTCCACAGGCAGAAGTCTTGGCGCTGGCCTTTAAAGTGTACCATGGGAGAGATGAAAAGGCTCGCAAACAAAAGTACCATATGCTGGCACAGGCTGTCCGACCAGCCACTGCTACAAACTCCCGGCCTCTGAGGGAAAAGGGACCACCGGCTCCCTGCTATAAGTGTGGTCAGAAAGGTCACTGGGCAAAAGCCTGCCCTAGCCCCCGCAAACCAAAGGGGCCATGTCCTAGATGCCATCGAGAGGGACACTGGGCTGTAGACTGCCCTTATGTCGCGCAAGACAGGGGGGCATCACACCCAAATAACTCTCCAGCCGATCTCCTAGGCTTGGCTATGGACGATTGATGGAGCCTGGGCTCCCTTGACCCGACCACTACCATTACAAACAGGGAGCCACGGGTAGCTATCATGGTATGTGGGCGGCCCATCTCCTTCCTCTTGGACACTGGGGCCACTTACTCGGTCCTGACGGAGTTTTGGGGACCCACTTCTCCCTCCCGTTTTCCTATTGTCGGGGTAGGAGGACAACCCTATCTCCCTCACCAAACCCCACCACTTAATTGTACCTTCAGGGGCATACCTCTCACCCATTCCTTTTTGGTAGTGCCTACATGTCCTGTCCCCTTATTGGGAAGAGACCTTCTAGTAAAGTTTGCTCCCCCCACTCGCCTAAACCCAAGCTCGCCAGCAACCCCTCTGCTTCTCCTCCTAGCCAGCCAACCTACTGACACAAACATGCTGCTTCCTTTACCAGCTTCTCAGGTAGACCCCCAAGTCTGGGACGTCCAGAACCCCTCTGTTGCTAAACATCATTCTCCTGTTGTCGTCCAATTACTGGACCCTACCAGGTACATAACCCAAGCTCAGTACCCTCTCTCCCTCCAGAGCCTTAGGGGACTTAAACCTATCATTTCTGACCTCTTAAGGAAAAAACTTCTTCGCCCTACCTCTTCTCCTTTTAACACCCCTATACTAGCAGTTAAAAAGCCCAACGGAACCTATCGTCTGGTTCAAGACCTCAGGCGCATCAACTCTGCAGTGGTTCCCCTTCATCCTGTTGTGGCTAATCCTTATACTCTTCTTTCCACTATCCCCTCAGGGACCTCCCATTTCTCAGTCCTAGATCTCAAAGATGCGTTCTTCTCCATCCCTCTAGACGCACAGTCACAGGACATATTTGCCTTTACCTGGACTGTTCTACCTCAGGGGTTCCGAGACAGCCCACACTTGTTTGGCCAGGCTCTGGCTTCTGATTTGTCATCTCTGCCTCCTCTCAGATCTAAGGTCATACTTTATGTAGATGACCTTCTTCTCTGTAGTCCTTCCTCAGAGATCAGCCAGGATGACACCTCCACTCTCCTAAACTTTCTTTCCAGTCGAGGCTACAGGGTCTCACCTTCCAAAGTCCAACTGTCCACTTCTCAGGTCACCTATCTGGGACTAACAATTACCCCAACCCACAAAGCTATTACCTTAGATAGAAAAAACCTAATTCAGTCCCTAACCGTTCCTTCTACAAAGGAAGAAATTTTATCATTCCTAGGAATAGCTAGCTTTCTACGCTCCTGGGTTCCTTCCTTTTCCCTCCTCTCTCGCCCCCTATATGAAGCAGCATCAGGTTCCATCCATGAACCTCCCCTCAAGCCTGTTACCAGGCCCTTTCGAAGGCTCCAACAGGCCCTCCTTAAGGCTCCGGCCTTACATCTCCCTGACCTGACTCGCCCCTTTTCCCTCTATGTAACTGAAAAGGAGGGATTTGCCCTTGGAGTCCTAGGTCACCAACTGGGGCCATCTTTTGCACCCGTAGCATATTTGTCAAAAAGACTAGATCTAACCGTCCAGGGATGGGCACCCTGTATTCGCACCTTAGCAGCTGCTGAACTCCTCATTAGAGAGTCAAAAAAGCTAACCTTTGGTTCGCCCATAACTGTTTTCTCTTCTCATAACCTGTCGCAGCTCCTGACTTACAAAGGCCTACAGACCCTGCCCCCTTCCAGGGTTCTTTCTCTCCAGGTAGCACTAATCGAAGACTCTCCTCTTAACATTTCCAGCCTTCTTCCTCCGCCAGATACTAACTATCTATCACTGCTTCTTGCAAAATCTGCCAGGCGTCAGACCCTAGCTCAAAATATCGTAGTACTCCTTTTCCTACCCATCAAGCCCGAGGTTCTCTTCCTGGAACTGACTGGCAACTTGATTTTACCCACATGCCCACTGTCAAACGAGTCAGATACCTCCTGGTCTTGGTAGATACTTTCTCAGGGTGGGTAGAGGCATTTCCCACAACCAACAAGAGGGCTCAGACAGTCTCTGATCTCCTCCTCCGAGAGATAATTCCCCGATTTGGTGTCCCAGCTTCCTTGCAATCAGACAATGGTCCTGAGTTTACCTCTCAAATCTCTCAAAACCTGTCTAAGGCTCTAGACATCCCCTGGCATTTTCATATCCCCTACCACCCTCAATCTTCTGGGAAGGTAGAGAGAACTAACCGCTCTTTAAAAACCACCCTTGTCAAGCTGTCACAGGAACTTCACCTTGATTGGGTAAAACTCCTACCTCTGGCTCTTTTCAGACTACGAGCTCTTCCCAAGCGACCTCTTCAGGTCTCACCATTTGAACTCATGTATGGGCGTCCGGTCCTAACTCCTGGCCTCTCACCTAAATGCTCTCCCCTCCCAGACCATCTACTCACCCCGTTACTTTGCCACCTTCGCTCTCTCTTGTGGAACTTCGCTGACCACCATCTACCCCGACCACACACTGAACCTTGCCCACTGCCTGTAAACACTGGAGACCAAGTTCTTCTATCTCCTCCAGACAATCGGCCCTCATCACTCTCCCCTAAATGGCAGGGCCCTTTTAAAGTGATTCTCGCGACACCTACAGCAGCCAAACTGGAGGGACTCCCTCACTGGGTCCACCTGTCCCATCTCAAACCTTTTATTCCCCCACCTAAACATTCTTCATACACATCGACCCTAACAGGACCGTGCTCTGTCAAGCTCCAGAGGACGTCGAGACAATCCACGTTACCCTCGCTTCCAGAAAATGAGACCCCAACACCACTGGATTAGACATGGGCTTCTTATCTTCCCTTTACTGTTTGTCTTTATCCAGGGAAGCCCATATATCTGGAGATTTGAGGTTCAAGAGACTTCTGCAGATAACAAACAGTCCTTCCAAATAGGTTCAGGAAACTGCTCTATGGCTGGATGTCAAGAACCGATTCAAATCGCTGTCGTCCCTGTGTCGGTCATCCCATCCAAGTACTATGATCTCTTTACCTGCTTTCTCTTTGACCAGACAGCAGATGTTTGTAAGAAATGGCCAGATAAATATGGGGGTTGCCCATATTGGTCTTGCCAGATACACATGCTAGGATCACGGCCCCACCACTTCTTCTACCAACAGCACAAGAAGCTCTTTTTCTACATAGAAGATCCATGGGATCCCAGGTGGGAGACTGGAGTTGTCGGTAAGCTCTACCGTAAAAACCAACCAGGATCCCCAGTGAGTACTATCAAAATTCAGAGAAAATATGTTTCAATTGCCCAACCCCTAGATATAGAAGGGGTAGGAAAAATAATCAAACACTCCTCTGAGGTCCTTACTTCCTTAACATCCCCCCTCATAAATGGCACCAGCTTGTCCTTCCGCCTTTTGCTTCAGACTTTGACATTAGCATACAAGCTCCTTAATATCACCCGACCTGGTCGTTTTAAAGACTGCTGGCTATGTGTTCCTCCTGGAACAAACTCACAATTGCAGCTCACAGCTTCTCCAGTAATGTTGCCCAATAACCTTACCTCACCCTTCGTCAGCTGTCCCGACTCTGATGTTGCCATGACCCCTTACCTCTCCTCTATCTCTCTTCTTGGCACGGCAAACTGTTTTAAGGCATCTGGGACACATCCTGTAGGAATGTTAGGCTCCTTAGACTGCAATATGACCACAACCCTTGATACCCCATCTCTGCCACAGTGCCCAGTGATCCAAAATACATCAATCCTCTGTGGCACGCAGGCATATCATCGTTTACCTGGCAGCTGGTCAGGAAGCTGCACTTTGGTTCTCCTTTTCCCCGAACTAGGAGTAATCCAGGGAAACGAGCCCCTGCCAATCCCAGTCGTCAATATGATAGCCGCCCGACATAAGAGAGCAGTTCAGGTCGTGCCACTTTTGGTAGCTGCAGGAATAGCAGTAGGAACTAGCACTGGGATAGCAGGAATAACTACTTCCATGACCAAATATAATGAGATCACTTCCACCCTCAACAACAGGTTTCAAGAAGTGTCTGAAACTCTGCTCACCATCCAAAAACAGATAGATTCCCTGGCAGCTGTGGTTCTTCAAAACCGACGGGGGCTGGACCTTCTAACAGCTAAAGAAGGTGGCCTTTGTCTGTTCCTCCAAGAAGAATGCTGCTTCTATGTCAACCAATCCGGGATAGTGAGAGATAAGATCCAAGAGCTACAATCTGACATACAAAATTCCAGGGAACGTGAGACCTCCAGTTTCTGGACCTTCGAAAACCCTATATGGAAGTGGATACTCCCCTTCGTAACCCCTCTTCTAGTCATCTTTCTAGCATTACTATTTGCTCCCTGCCTTATCAATCTTGTCTCTACATTCCTTCAACGACAGATACAAAAAATTTCTAACCAAACCATTAATCAGTTCCTGTTGCAGGACTACAAGCCATTGCCTATAGAAAATCCTGATGTTAATGATTACCAAGTGGAACCCGATGGCGAAAACCAGCTACACCCCTACGACGCCCCAAGACAGCAGGAAGCAGTTTAAGAGACCCGACGCCCCTATTCCCTTTTCACCATCGGCTTCCCTACCCTCCCCTTTTCTCTCTTTTTATATAAGAAAAAAGGGAGGAATGTTGGCATTAGGATAGCCCCCTCCCCCAGCAATGGCTCCACCCACAGGTGACAGGAACCTAGCACATCAATTGCCATGGAAACAGCCAAAGCATTCCCAGAAGACATCAGTTCTAAATCCCATCTCCACCTGGGAGCAAGTGACGTCACTACCCCTACAAAAGGCCGAAACCCTTCCTTCTCTCTCTCTTTCCTCTTCCTCTCTTCGCCCGGCCTTGACCCCTGCCCTATCCCGTTCTATTAAACCTCTCCACGTGGAACCGTGTTTGGTGTGGTCTGTCTGGGCCTAGGCGAGAAATCTAATTTACAACACCTACCACAACTTTAATTTTTCAAACTTTATTTTTAATAATTGTTCTTAAATGCTTTAACCTCCCTTGTTGCCCACTACCCACCATAGGTAGTGGAAAAGGAAGGATATGGGGAAAGCGAACCTGCTTTGAAGGTACCTTTGGAGCAACTTTTGTCTTGTCTGGAAATCAGCAGTTCAGTTCACAGATTAGCAGGCAGTGGCAGATCGACCCACTCACAAACTTTCCACGAATACACCAGCAGTCCAATTCAGCAGAGCTGGATTAGCAACAGCAGTGACACAACCTAGCAGAGACAGCCAGGCCTCAGCCTCAGCTCAAGTCAGCAGGAAGGACCCGAGTGACATAGATGTTCTTTGCTGTCTCTCTCTCGGTGGTGCACAGATCAGGGAGATCACTGAAGACTGCAGACCAACAAGTGTTGTCCTATTTGTACCCTCCAAACATCAGCATCCTCCATATTCCTTACCTCTGCACAGCTCTTGCCTCAGTTCATCATGCATCCAATCAGCCCAAGTCCACAGAAGCAGCAAGAAACTGCAGCGCACCAGACAGATTTTGGAGCGTTTCACTCTATGGAGTCTCCACAAATGTAGCTCAACTACCCAAAGAAAGGCAGACTAATACATGCGTGTCCTTAGCAAAGAATCCTTCATCCTGTGTCCTTTCATATGCTTGCTTTAGCTGCTGCTGGTGGCGGTGCTGGTGCTGCTGGTGGTGGTGGTGGCCGTGTGTGATATACAGAGGAACTCCCCCTTCTCAGAGGATTAGGGGAGAGGGAGTGGGTGAGAACTGAGTGAGGAGGAATGGGGAGGGGGGCTAATAGTGCCATGTAAAGGGAATGAATAAATAAATGAAAAAAATCAAGACAAAACAAAATTTAAAAAATTAATTGAGAAAAATGCAAAACCATGGTTCTTTACTTCAGAAAGTGTAAAAAGTACTTGGCTTGAGGAACATCTCTTACAGAGAACTTGGTGTGTCCTGATAAACTGAGTGGAGGAGAGGTTAAAACATGTGGAGGTAATTATGGAATCAATAACTTTTAAAGTCTCCCATTTATAACAAAATTGTGAGTCATAAACCTTCAAAACGTGTATATTCTTTGGGATAACTTGTTTTGTTGAGTATTAGCAGTATAAACTTATACAGATTAGATATGAATGGAAGTTATTTGTGTTCTGTTCTATTTGACTACAGCCTCAACAGACAAAACAGTCTTAAAAATGCACAAGAATCCAAGTGCGGGGACCCCAATGGAGGAGTTATGGGAAGGACGGAAGGAGCTGAAGGGGTCTGCAAACCCATAAGAACAACAACATCAACCAACCAGAGCTCCCCCACTCCCTGCAAGAGCTCCCAGCAACTAAACCATGAACCAAGGAGCACACATGGAGGAACCCATGGCTCCAGACACATATGTAGCAGAAGATGGCCTTGTCTGGCTTCAACTGGAGGAGAGGCCTTTGGTCCTGTGGAGGTTGCATGTCCCAGTTTAGGGGAATGTAGGGCTCTGAGGCAGGAGTGGGTAGGTTGGTGGATTGGGGAGCACCCTCATAGAACAGGGGGGAGTAGATGGGGAGTTGTGAAGGAAAACTATGAAGAGGGATAACATTTTAAATGTAAGTAAATAAAATAAATGTAAGTAATTAAAAATAAAAAATACACATTAGTATATTGTGTGCAATATACTAATACTACTAGATTACTCACCAGCTAGAGTCACTTGTCACGGAGCCTGGAGATCTGTATTCTATTCTGGGGCCTACGTGGTGAAAAGATAACCTATACCCTCAAGTTGCTGTCTGACCTTTACACATGGGTTGTGGTACACACATACATAAATCAATGATTCACAATGTGTGTTTATGCTTGCTTAAGCTCTTTATCAATTTCTGCCATATTTGCACTAAAATTAAAGCTAGTATTATCCTCACAGCCTGCACTCAGCCCTCTCTGAGTTTTCTCAGTGAACTCTATGCATATCTGTTGCACTGACATACTTTGACGGTCCAAGCAAGCTCTCAGTCTCATCATTTGACATTACTTGTCTCTGAGTCCTCTCTTCTCAGACCTTTCCACGGCTCATACTTTCTCATCCTTTGAGGTTTCAGCTTAAATCTCAGTTTTCCTTCTGTTGTGGCCACTTACAGGATGGCCTCTTCTGTTTTTCTTTTCTTTTCCTTTCTTTTCAACATCTTTTTATCGGATAATTTATTTACTTATATTTCGAATGTTATCCCCTTTCCTGGCTTCCCCTCTAAAAATTCCCCATAACGTCCCTCCTCCCCTTGCTTTTATGAGGGTGCTCCCCACCTACCCACCCACCCACGCCTACCTCCCTGCCCTGACATTCCTCTACCTTCAGGCATTGATCCTTTGCAGGACCAAGGTCCTCTCCTCTCATTGATGTCAGACAAGGCCACCGGATGGCCTTTTGCAGTATTCCCAACATCTATAACTACCTGAAATTTCATCATTTCTGTTTGTTTGCATGCTTTCTGTCTCCTTTCCTTTTCAATAAAAATGTAAGTATTCTGCATCTCCTGTTGTATTTACATTCTTAAAGTATATATCGTGTTCTGGGAATGATGGAACAGGTAACAGAAATGAACGGATGTCTTCTACTTATGCTAGCAACATGGAGCTGTTTGAACTCGTGACTGAAGGAGATCTAGAGAAGACACCTCACTGAAGAGATGTAGACATCAGTGGAAGCCATTGTTGTTATAAAAGCATTCATCTGTGAAAATGAAATCTGGTTCTCCTTCGGCAGATCACATTTGACTTTTACCGCCATATTCAATTATAACCTTGATAAGTCTTTTAATATTCGATTATGCCCATCAGTATGATAGATACACAGAGAGCCCATTAATGGTAAAACAAAGTCAGAGGGAAGCTGAGTTGTGTGGAGTATTTTGTGAGAATAAAATGAGTTTTATTATTATAAGTGTGACAGGAAATTGATAAAGACTTTAAGTATATATACACACACTTTTAATCATTTTCTGGTGAGAAGTGCTTGACATTTTCATATATATTAGTGCCATCATAAGTCAAGTATTACTTTAAATTTGCATTCAAGGGGTATCATGTCTTCACTATAGGGTTATTTTTTCTAACTAGCTTTGTTAAGCCATCTTGGGGAATGGCCAGGGATTTTATTGTTATGAAAGCCTCTGGAGGTCACTTCAACAAACAGCTCTCATATGGAGATGTCCCATACATGTTATTGGTCATTTTGTTTAATAACCCATACCTTTCAGGAACAGCATGCTTCATCTCTGCTGGATATCTCCTTCCTAATTCTCTATTTTTTACAGGGTTGACTTACAAAATAGGGGGGGGGGGGTCCATGTGGGTTTTCATGTATTCTTTGCTTGGGTTAATTCTCCACTCCTTACTCCACATCCCATGATTCCTCAATCCCAACTACCTTTGCTTTAACTTTCTATCCCTGGCCTGCACCCTCTGTTTTTATATCTCCTGTGTTCTGCTAGTCCCCCTCCTGTAAGACAATAACCCACCCAATGGCCTTTTTCTATATTTTGCCTTCTGTTGGTGCTTCAAGTTAAACACACAAATCACTGTTGAAACTCACACAAGAGAGGGATATGCTGTGTTTGTTATCTGTGTCTGGATTTCTAGATTGTCCTCAAGGTGTTTGTATTTTAATGTTAATTCCACTTCCCTAAGAAGGCAAGGCTAGTCAAGTGACTTCAACTGAACCTGCCCATTTTAATTAGCAAAATAAAGGAAAGCCAGTGACTGGGCGGGGCAAGGGAAGTAGGAGGTCTAAGAGGTCAGAGGGTGAGAGAGGATGGAGGTGAGAGGTTGAGGCAACTTGGAGGTTCCCAGGTGAACCCAGGTGATATTAATTGTCGTTAAATAACTATGAACATTAAGGATTTTATAGGTCTAGCATCTTATGTGAAGGGCAGTTTGTATCTTTGTCTATTTGATGTAATCTTGTGTAGAGGGTTTGTGGATTGAGAGTTGAACATATAAACCTGTATGAAAAGCTATCAGGCTGTAGAGTTGTGTTTGTGTGGCATTTTGCGGTACAGAAGTACCCCGGGACAGCGGCGGAGAACAGGTGGTAATAAACCGCCAAGAGAAGGGAGTTGAGCGGATGAGTTGGGCTTGTGGTGGCTCAGACCAGGCACCAGAGGAGCGCACGGCTCCAAACTAAAACCGGGCCTGAGTGAGATGTCAGGCCAGTAAAGAGATAAACCATTTTATATTTTTTAATATTTACTACATGGATCACTCCATTCAAGTGTTTTCTCCAATATATCCATTTACCTGAGGCATTAATATTTTCCTTTTTATTTGTGGTTAAATAAAACTCCATATATATCATATTTTCATTATTCATTCATTAAGGAATGTTTTACATGAACTCCAGACAACATAACCAGGACAGGACCAGAAATAATATGAAGCCCACATAATTTTGTACTAGACTGTAATAAAATCTAAAGGTTAAAGTGGAAACACCTAAAATGCTTATATCTATTTAAAAATTTTAGAATAAATATTGAACAAAATTTTCTATCCTGGATTGGTGAGTAAAGTTCAGGTGCAGCTCTGTGGAAACCAGATATATTCTACAGTTAATTATTCTGCAACATTACAACTGATAAAGTTCAGTTTGACTGTTCTACATAAACTGAAAGATATCAATTAGAATCACATGGACTAATTAATTCCTTCATATGTCAAAAATTGTCACTTATGCCCTTCTAGTTCTAATGGTGACTAATAGTTGAAATCCCTCATATATGGCTTCCAATTTACTCCGGTTATAATCAAAGGGACTATAAACCAACATGCAAATTCCTATCCGTCCAAATTCCTTCACTGCCTGAACCTCTCAGTGTGTTTATTTTCTCCTATCCAACCCCCTCCATTTCCAGGGCCATCTCTTGTACTTAGGTAGAACCCTGTTTTAAAACGCAGAACCTAGAAATGAGATATATGAGTGCATGCCAACTGTTCTACTTCTAAGGAAGGATGGATTAGTTAGACTCCTGTGTAGACTACATCCTAGCTTAGCTTAGAAGCAGAGATACTTTGCTTCATGTCACATAGATGCATTCGACCAGTTTTAATCTACTTCTGATTATGAGTCAACCTATCATCTCCTTTTGACTTTAGTGATAATAATACAAAATCTACTTGAAATATGTTCTTTTTTTTTTATCTTGCAGCAGTCATTGCCCTCAACATTACTGCGAGATGGCTGCCTATGTAAATAAATATTTAATTTAGTACTTTAGCATATGTGTATATATTTACTATATTTCTTAAGGTGTATTGAAATATAAGTTGTGGCCATTGTAAACTCATAATCAGCATTACAATGTTGATTATATAGTACTCAACCAGTATGTAGCATTTAAAAATTTTTTATTTTAATTTTCAAGTGTTTCCTTGCATTCTAGCGCTCTAGGATGGCGGTGGGGTTTATGGAAGAGACGTGTATGAGAGGCAGAAAGGTTCCTGAATTCCTCTGTGATTTTCTGACATAATATAAATGAAAAAGATGACACATTTTCAATGCGTTTATTTCTCATAGAGTTGGTGATCTCTCCAAGATATGTAAAAATAAACACATCTTTTCAAGAAACAGGAAAAGCTTTAAGGTTTTACCCTCATCTCTCCCCTCTCTCCTTCCTTCCCCGGCCTGCTCCCTTTTCTTTCTTTTTCTTTTTATTCAGAGTCTCATTCTTATCCCATACTGGCCAAGAATTCACCACACAGCCCAGAATGCCCTGAAATTGTTGAAATCTTCACCTCTCCGATTCCCTGGGGCTGAGGCATAGACGACTCTAGTTACTCCTGTGCACTCTTATAAAAAGGAAGCTGCTTTGAAACCTCCCAGGGTAATCCCTTACTTGCATCGGGGCACAAACTGCCTCTTCTACATCCATCATGAATCATCTTTGCAATCAGAGTATAAGGACCAGTTGTGTCCAATGATGTCTCAATCTGTGGTGTTTGAACAGGCCCTCTCATAAAATATCAGCATTATTGATATTTTCTGGTCAAGATTAAACCATTCACAGATGGAAGCTAACTCGGTGATTAATAATGAGATCTGCCATTCTTCCCTTCCTCTTTCTCCTTCCTATTCTTTCTTCCTTTTTGTTTTTGTTCTGTTTCCTTTTGAGATAAGGCCTCACCATGTAGCCAAAGCTTTGCCAGCTACTATTCTTTGCCAGCTCCCCCAAACATTGAGTATTTTAACTAGAGAGAGAGGAATATAGTGTGATCAGACTTCATAAAAATCTTAAATACATTTTTAGAAACAGGGCAGGCAACAGGATTAGTCTTCCACTTTAATTATTTCTAGATCACAATAGCTTTAAAATTCTTTTTCGAGAGTCAGGAAAATGTAGGAGTTGGTCATTGTTGAAAAAGCAGGCTGACTCTGGGCATTTGAGTAAAAGTCAACTCTTGGTATCTGGTATCTTTGGGATTTACACCTACGGATCCAAAAATCTGGAGACGAAAGTACTTTTCTTTAACTAAAAATGTGCAGATGGTTTCCTTTTTATTCTTTTAAAATACAGAAAACCAGCAATGTGCAGTATCGGGTATAGGTAAAATTTGAAGTATGCAGGAACAGGCACACAGGTATGTGTAAACACAATGCCATTTGCATAAGGAAATTGAGTATATCCAGATTTTGATGTCTGCAGAACAAGTCTGGGAACCACGCCTTAGTGGATCCTGAGCATTAACTATATTTATCTTAAAACAAAAGCTAAAGCAACAACAACAAAACCAATAAAACTCTCTCAGAAATATCCCTAGGGGAACCAGAAGCCACTGAACAGACAGAGGCCGGTCTGGACCCTCATTGCAGAGCCTTCTGTACTCTTTGTAGGGTGGAGAACAGATCAATAGGGAGTGCTTCTCAGCCCAGCTGCTCTGTGTGGACAACATAAAACCTCATTAGGACAAAGACATAGGTAGACAAGGGAAAGCATAAACTATGTGTTATTTGATTTGGACTTGATTTAGTCTCTATGCCGTTGCTGGTAGGAAAGTGACTGCCTTGACAATGAACTCACATTGCAAAAATCAACTTCACGCACAGTGATAACAGTCAGAAAACACTGTACATACTAATCACATACAGTTACAACTAGTAGCTATGTGTGGATGGAAAATATAAGATTGCAGAAATTTAATATATGCTGAGACCATCTTCTGGCCTTCCAGGTACTGCACACACATGACATACGTACATGCATTCAAGCAAACACTCATATGCGCGCATACACACACGCATACACACACACACAGATAGTTTAAAACTATCTGTAACTCTAGTTCAAAGCCCTCTTCTGATCTCTTTGGGCTCCTGAATGTGCTTGGTACACATGCCTATAGGTGAGCATATATATATATATATATATACATATATATATATATATACACACATATATACATATATACATATATATATACATATATATACATACATATATGTATATATAAATTTAAAAAATTAAAGTAGATTAAGGAGCAACAAAAATCAGAATGGGTGTTATATGTTCTAGTTTACAGAGATAGGTTCAAAGAAGATTCTGTGGGTGGTACAGGGTGTCACCAGCATAGACTTAAAAGAAATGAAGCAGACCCAAGCAGGAATTTACCGGTGGTGGTTACTGGGCAAAGGGAAAACCAAGAGTAAAAACCTTTGTCTGGAGAGATGTTTAGAGTGCTGGCTGCTATTCCAAAGGTTCTGAGTCCAATTTCCAGTAAATACATGGTGATTTACAACCATCTGTAATGATCCGATGTGTGCTTTTGGAGTGTGTAAAGACAGCGACGGTGTACTCATTAATATATAATATATTAAGAGTATATATACTCATATATAATACATATATATTATATATTAAGAGTAAATGCCTGAGAATGTGGTACTATATCCATTATGATAGAAAAAGGGGTTGAAAAGAGGAATGGATAGGTGCATTGGCTGGATTTGTGTCAACTTAACACAAGCTGGAGTTATCACAGAGAAAGAAGCCTCATTTGAGGAAATACCTCCATGAGATTCAGCTGTAAGGCATTTTCACAACTAGTGATCAAGAGGGAAGGGCCCAGTCCATTGTGGGTGGTGACATCCCTGAGCTGGTAGGCCTGGAATCTATAAGAAAGCAGGCTGAGCAAGCAAAGGGAAGCAAGCCAGTAAGTAGCATCCCTCCATGGCTTCTGCATCAGCTCCTGCTTCCTGACCTGCTTGAGTTCCAGTCCTGACTTCCTTTGGTTATGAACAATAACATGGAAAGTGTAAGCTGAATAAACCCTTTCCTCCCCAACTTGCTTCTTGGTCATGATGTTTTGTGCAGAAATAGAATCCCTGACTAAGATAAATTGGTACCAGGACTGGGGTATTCCTGTGACAACATGACCATGTTTTGGGAAGGACTGTGGAAGGACTTTGGAAGTTTGAGCTAGAAGATCCATTGGCATGTTAAGAGCTCTGAGGGGTGCTTTGTAGGAGCTTGGAAGATAATGTTGAAAACAGTGAAGAAGATGGAGGCCTGGCTTGTGAAATTTCAGAGGAAAGATTAGAGACTCTTGTCAGGGCTATTGCTGTTTTGATTGTGAAGATTGTGTTTTTGGATAGCTGGGGCTGAAGAATCAGCTGTGATTAACAAGATGCCAGAACAACTAAAGCAAAACCTTTACATTACCAGGACTATTGATGCTGGTCAGCTGGAGCTAAGAAATTAGTGGTGATTAAGAAGAGACCAACATCACTGAGGTGAAATTTTCTGGAAAGCGTTTTCTGAGAGCACAAAGAAGCTGTGTCCCAGGGTGGCCAATGTTGTACCTCATGCTGTGGCTGGACTTAGTAATATATAAGAGTCACCGAGGTGGTACTGGTTTTGAAGGCATGAAGCAGCCATGGAAGGCCATTGGTGAAGGTGCAGCCTCACTCAAAATTAGTGCCCCAGGACTGACAGTAGTGTTTTGGAGATGCCAGTGCCATGAGATGACCACCAAGAACAGCAGTGGCAGTGGAGAACAGGCAGCTGGAGCCTAGAGGACAATGAGTGTGCTACAAAGGGAGTTGTGACCCAAGCCCTTGGAGGAACCCACAAGTTCATGAGTGGATCCCAGACATTGGATGGTTAGAGTTTGATTTTGCTTTTGATTGTGTCTGTGCCCTGATATATTTTTTTTGTCTTGAAGGAAGAAAGTGTTTTAGTGGAGCCTGAATTTAAGAGATTTTGAATTGTAAAAAGACTTTGATTTTTAAAAGAGACTGGATATTTTAAAGGGATTGCAATTTTCATATGTAGAATTTGTAAAGACTGTGGGACTATTATTTAGATCTTGGGAATGAATATAAAGTAAGGGTTGAGGCTTAATAGTGATGTGCTTGTGTGTCAAGTTGACAAGGGGTCAATTGTACCGGCTGGTTTTGTGTCAACTTGACACAAGCTGGAGTTATCACAGAGAAAGGAGTCTCAGTTGAGGAAATGCCTCCATGAGATCCTGCTGTAAGGCATTTTCTCAACTAGTGATCAAGGTGGAGGGCCCCGCCCATTGTGGGTGGTGCCTTCCCTGGGCTGGTAGGTCTGGGTTCTATAAGAAATTAAGCTGAGCAAGCCAGGGGAAGCAAGCCAGTAAGCAACATCCCTTCATGGCCTCTGCATCAGCTCCTGCTTTCTGACCTGCTTGAGTTCCAGTCCTGACTTCCTCTGATGATGAACAGCAATGTGGAAAGTGTAAGCTGAACAAACCCTTTCCTCCCCAACTTGCTTCTTGGTCATGATGTTTTGTGCAGCAGTATAAACCCTGACTAAAACAATAGGTAACCATGACAGGTACAGAATAGATAATCAGTCAGCTGAAGTTTAATCCTTTGTTTGAGGAGAGTTATAGGACACTTTAACAATAATTAATGAAAAAGGCCATAAATTTGATTATGAGTAATGAGGGGGTGTATAGGAAGGTTTGGAAGGAGGGAAGGGAGAATGATATAATTATAAATCTCAAAAACAAAATGAAAATATGTAAAATCTATTTTAAAATTAAGTTATAGATTCATGATTTTTTTCTAATGTAAATCAATATGTGCTTCTAGGAAGTAAAGTTGAAGGCAGTTATTGGAGAGATACATCAATCTGAAAAAAACTTTGGAATTGTCAGTTAACGTTAATAAACTGTATTGGAAGAATTAGATGGGAAAGTGTGATGGATATATATATATATATATACATAGATAGATAGATAGATAGATAGATAGATAGATATTTTTTTTTCTTAAATGGGTATATAGTCTAAGACCTAGAGGTAAATTTGAAATGCACAGTGGATTTGTATTAAAGCTGCCCAAAGTCATGGGACATATAGGAGTTCTGGAAATGTGGGAAGATAAAAGTGGAGCCTGTGGATTGAGGAGGGGCTTCTGAGGCCCTACTGTTGTCTGAGGAGCTACTGGTATTTGGAGGGTACTTGAGGATAAAAATCACATGGGAGGGTGATTGGATAAGTTAGTCCCTCTTTCATCCTCCCAGTCCCATGCTCCCAAAAATGAGACTCAAACTCAAATTACATTAACAAATACTTTGGTCACATAGCTAGGTTATTTTCTTACTAGATATAACTTAAAATATGCCACTATTCTATAACCACATGGCTGGTTACCTGTGCTCAGGTACCATGCATTCGATTCTTTACATCTTGCTGGAGAAATCTCCCTGCCTCCTTCTACCCCACAATTCTTTCTTTTCCCATGTCCCACCTTCTATCTCTGCATAGGCCATTGGCTTTTTAATTGGCAGGTGATGTATCCATACAATACCTAAGATGTTGTCTCTATAGGTGGAAGCCACTGATTGGCTCCCTAAGCCCCAGTCAATGACCCCATTTACATATGGACAGTACTAATTGAAATCTGTGGGTGAAAATTACACAAATACAACTTAAAAAGATGACCTGAATTTCAGAAATAGGTGTGTAGTCAGGTTCTAGGAAGAGTTTGGAGTGGAAAATTTCAATATACCTTGTATACATATATGAGAATTTCAAATAATAGAGAAAAAAATAAAATAATACAAAATGAAAGAATCTATATAAAAACAATTGAATAAGATTATCCCACTTAGGCAGATGATGGTGTTAAGGAATGCAGAATCAACAGAGCAAAATGTTTTAGGGAAATTTGGAGCAATAAGAGGGCTGAAAATAATTTATTCTATTTGGTATCAGGTCTATAACAAGATGGCGTCAGTGGCATACTGAAGATGAGACAGTTTTGTTGGACTCAGGAACCAGTTGGTATGCAGAAACTCTTTCTATAAAGTTGTGGAAGATACATATGTGGTAAAGGGAGAAGGAATAGTAAGGTATTAAGAGCAGGGCATGGTTATTATAAACCGATCACAGAGAGACCAAGGCACAGAGAGGCAGGAAAAGAAGCTAGGTGTTGAGCAAAGCCCAAGCTGAAGTATTCTGGGAATACAGGACACAAGGCAGGCTTCTGTGGGAAAAAGCACTTTCCTTTTGAGACATAAACAATAAGAACAGATGTGAGTTAAATAGACTGGAGAGAGAAGATGCCTGTGTTCATAGCTAGTCATTCCTTCTTGTATTTTTGTTTTTAATTTTAATGATGTCGTCTATGTTACACTTCTATGAAGGTGATACAAACAGCTTTATATCAAAGCAATTAATTGAATGTTCTCCTTTTCATCCCCACCACCCCAAGACAACTATGTATGATTTGGAGAGCTTTTCCATGTGGTTTCAGTTTCATGGTGTTAACATGGGAGGAGAGTAGGAAAGCTGGTGTATTGAGCAGAGAAATACAGATGGTTACTCTGCATCTGGATGGAAGGAAGGCTGTATGTGAGCATAATCGGAGCATTTTTATTTCACTTTGAAACATTACTACATTGAGAAGAAAATTTTATTTGTGAGCAAGTTCCTTAGGAAATTGCATTTTAGAAAAGTAGGTCACCATGATTTCTGGTTTTATTGGGAAACCATGAAACATTTGAAAGACTGGTATCACCTTCCAGAAACTTCTAGCCCATCCCAGCCTGGATTCAAACCAAACTCCTTTCTTCTTCCCTAGCTGAAGCATCCAAACACACGAAAGGGATGAGCAGTATTATTTATGCAGTAGGTAGTGTGTGTCTTCCTTACTGAGTAGAATATGAGGAGACAGCTGTTTCACTCAGTGATAAGTTCCTGCTGTTTCCACTACTGATTTATTGGGTCCCTGAGAACCTACTTCTGAATGCTTTGGAGAAGGCAGAAACAACATTGTCCAGTGTCCTCTGACTTCCTATTATTTGTTTTTTAGTCAAGTGAAGAGTGCACAGCTGAGTTGCAATGCAGTGGGCTGGGGGGGGGGGAGAGAGAGAGAGAGAGAGAGAGAGAGAGAGAGAGAGAGAGAGAGAGAGAGAGAGAGAGAGAGAGAGAGAGAGAGAGAGAGAGGGAGAAAGGGGAATAAAGTGTATGTAGGCCAAATAGGATTATCCTCTTAATGATGCTAATGTGAATTACTTTTAATAGGATTAAGTCCCCTGGGTTTAGAGTAATAGAGAGAACCATCTTAGCTATTTCAACAGACTGTGCCTAAGTGCTGTAGAAGGGTTCTGAAAAATATTAGCATTCTATAGGTAATGCAGTCTCTGCACATAATTAAATCTCATCACTCAAAACTGCAAATTATGTTCATATTTAATATTTAATTTAATTATTTTGTGTAAAACCATTCTTTCTCAGAAAATAATGGGAAACTGAATAAAATATTTATATACAGCATCACCTTTGCATGTGCAGTGTGGTATACCAGAAAAATAGTTGTTCGTGAATTATTTTTCAACAGTTACCCTAAAAATGAATTAAATTTTGTTGGGCATTAGTAAAATAATAATTTAAGGTACAATAAAGATTAAGCTCTCAAACATAGGAGAAAATAAAAAAATTTCAATGCATGGTGTTGGAAAAATTGATTACTTGGTGAGATGTTTTTACTCTATCTTAGCTATACCTTGAATTTACTAATAAATTAAAATTTGTATATCCAGATACTAAAAAAACACAGATCAGTATGGATACATTCTTGGGGGTGAAGTACATTGTTTTAAGCATGTTTCCTCTGGTTTTTAAAGCAGAAACTATGAAGAAAAGATAAAAAGTTCTGAGCATATAAACTAAGTCTCTGCTGCTGCCACACATCATAAAGAATGGGAAAGGAAATATTTCAGACTAAGAGCTTTTGCATGGTTTACAAGAAGTCTTTTATCTTACTCTAAAAATAGCTCTCAAAAAAAAAAAAAAAAAAATAGCTAGACCAACATTTCCCCTGGCAAATCACTGTAATGAGAAAATAGGTCAATATCATGAATAGGCAATTTATTAAAAGATGCAAATTACCAAGAAAGAAGACGCATCATTCACTTTAAAAGTCGCAACACTGAAACAACTAATGTCATATAGAGAGGTCAAAATAAGGACCGCTAGGCATACTCAATGACGTCCTGGAGACACTGGGGACATTGTCATATGTTGTCTATACTTTCCTTTAACAAACACTAAGTAATCCAGGTTCTCAGGCTGTCCCACCTACAGAGATTCATCAGGAAAAACAGGAGAAGAAAGTCTTTATCCAAGCACACATCTGTTCCTTGTGTGGCTCACATCTAATGACTGGCCAATGTGGTGGTGAAAGCACCCAGCCTTGTCAGCAAAACTAAGAGTCATTTTAGCTGCTGAGCCCCAAGGAGTAAGCTAGCCATCACTCCTGGGCCATGCTGGATATCCACTGTAGCTTCTGCCCAACTCCCCCTTCCATACAAGCTGGTCCCAAGAGAATATTCAGTGTATTAAACCCCAAATCCTAGGTTTTCTGATTAGGGGGAATTGGATCGTAATTTCTAAACTTTTTAAGAGAAAATTGAGTGTGGGTATCGATAGCTTGCCATTTCACTGGGAAATTTTGCCTCTATAAAGATAGCCATGAAAAGGAAAAAAAGTGTATCTCTAACAATGTTCATTAGCCAACGTCCTGATGATGTAAAACCTACATAGGTAATCTACTGACCATCTGTTCGATATTGGCAAATTGTTCCAACCATACAGTTACCACAAGGCCACGAAAATGGAACCATGAACATGATACGGTGGCATGGTATTTCATAAAACTGAAACATAATTCATAGGATGATATATGACAGATTTCTAGGGAATGTGTTCAGCACATCTTGTTTTCATATAGGCATCATTGCAGACAAGAGAAAATGGAATTACCTATTGTTTTTCTCTGAGAATTGAGCTTACACATTACTTGCAATTTTGTGTTCTTCAAATTTCCTAAGAATTAAACATAATTGAAAATGTGTTCTGTGATTAGAGAAAGCAGGCTGGAGTGCTAGCTAGCTCAGTTGTTACTTGAGTTCAGTTCCCGGCAACCACATGTTGGCTCACAACCATCTGTAATATGATCTGATGCCCTCTACTGGCAGGCACATGCACATGCAGATAAGCATACATATACATATACATATATATATATACACATACATACATACATACATACATACATACATATATATATATATATATATATATATATATATATATATATAAAGTAATCAATTATTCAATCTTTCAAAACACCCCTTGTAAAGGAGATAAGGTTTAATCTCTATTTTTTGATGACTAGGACAAAGAAGAAGTTTGAACTCGGACCCGTGACTTCTAACATGGACAGTGCTATAATTTATTTTGTTCTGCTAGGGAGACTCCCCAGAAACGTACTTATCTTTAGCATCCTTTGCCAAACTTCTAAGCCGTGAACACCCTACTTCCACACTCCCTAACATGCATGAAGTTTTACACCCCTGTGCATGTAAACTCCTTTGTCAAGGATCTTAAAATTAAAAGGACTACTTCATAGTCAGAATTTGCCTAAGAATACCTTCTATGAACTCTTGTTGAAATATTCACAGGATAATTTAACACAAAATTTCTAGGAAAGTGATTTTTGTCGGTCTACCCACCCTTGGAATTGAAGAGATGCAGGGTTGGCAGAGTGAAACAAAGGTAGTATATGCGCATGCGTGGGGTGGAGTCAGGGTGTCTTTGCAACCACTGCAATGGCAGAGTAGCTATCTGTGAGAGGCAAAAAGGAAGTTCGGTTCAACACTGCTAAGTACCTGCCAGTGGTTCAAACCTTGAGAGTCCGACCCCCACTAGTTTTCACTTTAGGCATACTTAAACAGCAGAGTTTATTGCAAGTTTTTCTGACAGTAAAGTGTGTAAAATAAAGCTTAAGGCTTATATTGGAACGCTCTGTAAAGTACATGTGACAACTTCCATGCAAATGAGGTCTGTAGATTGAGTGAATGTGACACCTTGCAAAAAAGATAGGTTCTATAGAGCGACAAACTCACAGCGTCTGGGGCAGGCTCTGGCTCTGACGTGTGTCTCAGACACAGATAGTGCAAAGGTCACCATGCTGTCTCTCATGTCCCCTCCCAGACTCCCGGGTTGAAAACAGGTTATGAATCCCTCCCTTTGAAGGGACAATACAATGCGTTTAAGGTTCTTGGGTGCCCTAGTGCTTAACTGTGAGCACAAGGACCCCGTACCCCCAGAAAGATGGAGCTAGGAAGTAGGACCCTGGGATCTGCATGTGCTTCTTCCTTCAAGGGTCCTGTGTTTCGGTGTTCTCCATTTCTAGATCTGAGTACCTTCGCACATCTTCCTTCGACTGGAGACGATTTGAACTCCACTTTCCATGTTCTTTTAGTTTAATCTCTTGTAGTAACCTATGATCATTAAAACAAAAAAAAAATATTTGGACTGAATCAGGTTATCTGCTCTTAGAAATGCTTTAACTGAATTACACCTTAATATTTATTATATGCAATAAAATCTGAAAAAGAAACAATAAAATTCATGTTTGTGTTTTCAAAGTCAATTTCCAAAGACCGTTTTGTTATTCTTGATATTTCTCTTAGTTAAGGAAGCATGGAGAAATGTCTCCTAAAAGCTATTCAGAGCTTCTCCCCAGTGGGGCCTGAGGGTTTTAACAAAGAGAGCTAAATAACCAATTGCATTCAATTTTTTTTTTTACAATTTTTTACACCCCCAAATTGTGTTCTGTTTTAAGCACTTACCTTATTTTTAATCTCAGTTTTGCAAATATATTTTTTTCATCTCTTTATGGTAAGCTACCTTATATAATTTGACAATTAAAAATAATATATATTATGAGTGAAATTTTATCATATACTATAAATTCTTTATCATCCCAACTGATCTGTAATTTGAACACGCATGTACAAATGAACCGGCATGGGTTACCAGCACCCCTCAGACACACACGTTAAATTATCCTCCCTGTGCATGTTATCTGCACATAAACACACAGTATCATCAACATAGATCAATTTGCTTGCATTACAAAAGTTCATTGAATGTAGACTGCTCATTAAAAATAAATTTACTTTTCTTAAACATTTGGTTTTCTTCCTAGGGTCAAATCACTTGGAAAAATGGTTCTGCACTTGTATATGAGAAATTTAAAAAAAACATAAAAAACAAAAATAAACAAAAGCAAAAAAACACCCTCCAAAACTAAAACATTCTTTTCTTCAGTTTCTAAATTTTATTGCATAAGGAAGCAGTTTGTGTGTATGTTTACGTGTGTACATGCATGCATGTTATAAATCAATTTTAAATCTCGGCATTTGCAGAACATTAATCTTTTGAATTGCATTGTCAATTTATTTTGAAGTGCAGGATGCTTCCACAGTGAAACGAATGATTTATTTCAGTTATAGAAAATGGCATTTCATTTCAGCCGTGAATGACATGAATGTGTTCAGAGCTTTTCTAGTTTATATTTCTAAATGGTGGAACAAAAGCTCGTTTCTTGTTAGTTTAGCTGTTGGTAAACATTATCTGTGTTCTCTCTAGATTTAGCGGGCAGCCTGTCTGCAACCCATTAGGCACAAAGATCTTAGGCATTTACTCTCCTGTTTGCCCCATTCCTGTGAAGTCACAACACTTGGGGGTTGTGTGGGGAACGTCTGCAATGACTGTTTGCATGGAATTTGTGGCTCATGTTGAGGGCTGACGGGATGTCTAAGGAGCCTCTGTAAGCTTAATATGGAGTTTCGGTTTCCTCGAGAAATGCAAGACCTGGGAATACTGGGAAATGGGAAAATGTAGGACGTTAGAAATATATAACATGTTTACTATTATCCCTGCTGAGTTACCAAAACTCTTCAAACAAATTGGAATAGACACATTTAGCTTAGTCTTTCAGCCTTGACATTTTCATTCAGGCATTTAACAAAATTTATGGTTTAAGTCTTTGAACAGAGAGATACGCTGGTAAATGCAAAAGATGTTTCCCTGCTTGTGAGATGTTTAGGATCCAGTGTGGAAGATCAGGCTATTAAGACTTTTCACAAAGACACATACAACTCAAAATGCCGACCCTTAGAAGGAAAAGGAAGAAAAAACTCACTTCCTTTCATGGATGGCAAAAGTGATTGTGAAAATCAGGTAAGACATGAACTGTGTCTGTGCTCATTAGCTAGGTGAGGAGGGAGAACTAGAACATGTTAGACTCATTTTATTACCGGAATCTTCTGTGTTTCTGCAGAGATCAGAAAAGAGTAGTCATATTTCCTATCCTGGGGCTTCAAAGGTCATGGGATCTTATATATGACTTTCTCGTTAGTCCTATTGCTGCGTTTTTGGAATGCTATAGAGTAACTCTCCTATTCATTAAGTTTTTAAGTATTATTTTGGGAAATCCCTCAACAGATCAAAAATATAAAGGTGAGCATTCTCCTATTAATGCTGACATTTTAAATGTTGTCAGCTTTTCTGAGCCACCATTAGACTAAAGCTTCTTTAGAACTGAGTTCTGGTCTCCTGAGATTACCATTTGTATATCTTTGAACAATATCTTTGGTGAGGGACCATTTGTAAACAATAAGTTTCTGATCTAAACATGCCTTAATTATGGTCCATAAACCAGACATTGATCATTTTCTGTGGCTCTTTTTTTCCAGCATTGCACGGTGAGGTACCACCAGAAAAGAACGAAGGGGCAATGTTTGTAATGTTGATTATTGTTACTGCACAGTTACCACCCTTTGTAGGTTTCCTGTTTCTTATTCTGTGTGTGAATAGTAGACATACAGTTAAGTTTATGCATGCATATATACTATAATGACTAGATATGTATATATACAAAAGCTGTATATGTTTATACAAAAGCTATGTATAGTTTATATATACATATGTAGTATATGTAGCATATATACATGAGCTATAGTTAGTTTTATATATATCATTTATATTATTTATGACTTTGCCTCCAGACAGAATGAACAGACTCAGACGATGATGGAATGGGGCTGCATATACAGACGCTCACCTCCATCAGACAATGATGGAAGGGGACTGCATATACAGACGCTCACCTCCATCAGACGATGATGGAAGGGGGCTGCATATACAGACGCTCACCTCCATCAGAGGATGATGGAAGGGGGCTGATATACAGACGCTCACCTCCATCAGACGATGATGGAAGGGGGCTGCATATACAGACGCTCACCTCCATCAGAGGATGATGGAAGGGGGCTGATATACAGACGCTCACCTCTATCAGACAATGATGGAAGGGGGCTGATATACAGACGCTCACCTCCATCTGCTTCATGCCTGCACTTGAAACTGAGAGGACGTCAGGACCAAGCTTACTGCCTGGGATGCTGTCCCAGTTAACTCTAATTCCACCATGTTTTCCTGAACCAACTGTTATGGGCTGTATCTGTTCTGTCACCTCCCCAGTACCTCAAAATGCAGCCGTATTTGAAGGAATAGTTATCATGGAAGTAGTCAAAAGGAGATCATGACAATGTACAGTGTGTAGAGTACAGCAAGGGGCCATTATAGTAGCAAAATGAATACACTTACTAACAGGGACACAGAGGCATGTACACACACATAGAGAGGGGGGAGAGAGAGAGAGAGAGAGAGAGAGAGAGGGAGAGAGAGAATCACACTGATACCCACTCCCCAGAAAACACCCTATAAAGAAGAAAGCAAAGATGAACCAACTTATTTATAGACCAAGACGACTGCAAATCCTCAGAACCCAGGCAAAGGCATGGGGCCAGTTCTCCACAGACTTCAGGAGGAATAAGCCCATAGTACCATAACATTAGAATGGGGAGATTATCCAGTTCTACTGCTTAGTACACTCAGTTAGTTGTCCTCTGTCACGGCCACATCTCAGTGCCTCAGTTGGCCTACAAATACTTATTAAGAAAATGTTATGGACATCACAACTGCTTGGTTGGAACAATATTCCTCCTGCCTATTACACGCAGTATCTCTCTCCTTCCTTTTATCATAGAATTTAATATTCTTTTCCATTCCTTTCTATACCTACTATGCCTTGCTGCTTCACCTCCTTAGCTTCTGTCCATCCATTCACTGGGACTTGCAAAAGCCTTCCTATGTCTGCCAAGTGCTTCCTATTCTTTCTCAATTTAAATAAGAACTTGTGTTTTGTCCTGTTGACACAAACATATTTCATTTCCTCTTTGATTCTTACTGCAATTTTTTTTTTGTTTTGTGTCTGCTGTTTCTCTCTTCCTACCTTTAATTCATGGCTTGCAAACTAGTCTACAGTTCATTTGTTCTGTGACTTTGCTTACTTTCATAGCCAAGAGAGCCTAAAGTCTGCACCTAGTCACTGCAAGGGATATGGACAAAACCTTTGGATAAGGTCGAAAATCTAGTTACTGATAAGACATTTGTCTTCAGGTTAAAGTTGTATAATTAAAATTAAAAAAACAATCTTGTATAAAACCAGATTCTATATGTGAAGTTATAGGTTTTTCAGTTCTCAGTTCTCACCTCAGGTTTGGTTTGTTTAGGTTCATTTTAAATTTTTAAGTGCATGTGTGGACATGTGTGTGGCCCCAGACATGGGTACTAGGAACTGAAACTTGGTCTTTCCAAATAGCACCAACTGCCCTTAAGGACGGAGCAATCCAGCTGTTGCTCCTAGACATGCAGCCAGTTTTGAGAGACTCTTATAGGTGGGATGAATATCAACACACTTGAGGTAGGTTCAGAAGTGAAGATGAGCCAAGGCTGTGGATGAGAGCCCAGGAGGAAAGCACTGTTTATGGAAAGGTGAATTGTTGGCTGACAGATTCATCCTTGCAAAGGGTTAAGAGTACTGATGTCTTTATAGGCTTGAGCCTTCTAGAGGTGAAATAATGCTGAAGCCATAATCCAAAGTCCACGATCACTCCCCTGAGGCCACATGATCAGGTGTCTCATACAACTGGATTTCTGCTGTGTCTTCTCCACAGCTCTACAACTTTCCTAGAGTTCCTGATATCTATATCTTCTTCTCATCAACTGCAAGATTCAGTTGCATAAAGTGCTTTAAGAGCTCATATATATCAAGTGAACTTCTGGAAGAACAGAATGATGGGATAAAAATACCTTATAAGAGGGTGCCTTCAGCATTTATTTACATAATTAAAAAGGACCAATATAAAATGCCTTTAAAATATCATGCTCTTGTCCAAGAAATATGATACATCACCATGATTTTTGCATAACTATTAATCCTTAAATGAAGCCATCCACAAACCAGAAAAAGAAACAGCAAAGCTAAGAATTTATTTTAACTAGTTGGCTACACTGTTTTCATTTTACTTTTATAAAAATTTTTATGGCACATCAAGAGATTTAGGGAGTTAGTTTTTAGAGAAATATTGTAGGAAAGATTCAGAATGGGAATTTGATAATGGCTTAGTAATGAACAGAGGTTTTCATGATTATGTTATAATAGTTCTAGAAAAAATGTCACCAGATTTCTGGGTTGATAGTATATGCTCATCTGAACTATTTTTATTGAAATGAATATGTAGTGTTTCTGTTTCCTGATTGTCTCTATAATTATGAAGCTTTTCAAGGCTATGTACCTAGTTCCAATCAGTTTTTTACGTATATTTCTTAAAGGGTAATTAGCTATTATCTTACATATTTGAGAGTCTATAATTTATTCTTATGTGTCCAATAGAATATTTAATTTTGTTTTTGAAGCTTCATTTTCTGATGATTGTTTACTATCACATTGTTTCAAGTGACTGGTCACTTAAAATTAAACTTTGAATACTGGGAGGCTTACTTTACCTTTGTCTAAAAAATTTAAACTGTTATTTTTGCAACTTGTTTAAGAGTGCATTCAAAAATTATCTATGCAGAATTCGAAGTTTGCTTGTTGGAATAAAGTGTCACTAACTAGTGGTGTAAAAATTCGCTGATTTCATTCATGCTGAGCTTATGACTACAAAGTATGAAATTTGTTTTAGATAAGACTCAGTGAATTTCGTTCCCGTGAATGATACCAGGTTGGCAACCTTTGAGTAGTGCCAGATGGAGAAGGGAAATGTTGATTTTTATTTTAATGAGCAAACTAGAGAAGCAGGTGCTACACGGGTAGTGTCAGGTGTTACAGGGATTTTTGACTTGCGTTTTCTCTCCAGCATTTAGTCCTGTTTTGAAATAAACACGGGCTTGGAAGGTAAGGAAAAGCAGGAAGCTTTCCCTCGTGGATAACTTCTGAGCTAAAAATCATCACTGTAACTGAGGTGCAGCAAAGTTAAAAATCAAGATGTCAATACACAGATGCTTTGTGTATTACATCTACTAAAATATTGGTGTAACTATTAATGCTTAATTCACTTACCATCTCAGAAGTGAACCGCTGATCTTCTTGCTGCCACCTTTTGAGTTCTGTGAATACAGGCCTGTGTAACCAGACTGATATATTGTAGTAGCCATAGACTTCTCCAACTAGAGCACAGTCCAATTCCCAAATCTTACTCATTATTCTTCACTTTGAATCTGTCATTGTCATCACTGCACTGTGTTCCTAAAAATTGTAATTAAAACGACAATAAAACTATCCTGTGTTGGAACACTAATTTTACTTAGTGAATTAAAAAAATAATTAGGAAAACATAAAGCAGGGAGGGAAAAGTGGTGGGTAGTGATAGGAGAATTAGAGGTGGGGGAAGTGGGGTGGATTGTTCAAAAGGCACGGCTTGTAAGAATTTCTTGAGCCACAACAAGAAAGAAACATCTATTCAGATGGTGATGGTCACTTTTATCTGTCAACTTGATAAAATTTAGCATCAACTGGGAAGAGAATCTGAATAAAAGATCATTTAGGTCAGGTTGGCCAGTGAATATATTTATGCCTTTCCCCCCACAAAATTACATTAACTAATAATGGAAAGATTTATTCCACTGTGGGCAGCAACATTCCCTAGTCAGAAATGTCTGGACTGTATAATAGTAAAAAAATTAGCTGAATACCATGTGTGACTGCATTTAGTTCTCTCAGCTCTTGACTGTAGATAGAATATGACTAGCTGCTTCAAGTTCCTGTTGCTTTGACTACTGCAGAGTAATGGACTATACCCCCTGAAATTATGGGCTGAAATAATCACTTTCTCCTCTAAAACAAAGAAACAAAGAAACCCAAATACCTTTTTGACTTATTTCCTCCTTAATACGTATTTGTGAGGCTAAGCAAGTCACTGTCTGCTGGTACTTTTTTCCAAGGGCAATTTTATCATAGAATATATTCTTTATTATTATTATTATTATTATTATTATTATTATTATTGCTATTGCTCTTGTGTATGTGTGTGTGTGTGTGTGTGTGTGTGTGTGTGTGTGTGTGTGTGTGTGTGTGTGTGATTGCATGTAGAAGCATACTTGCCAGATATGTGTAAACATCAAAGGATAACTTTATGGGAGTTGAGTCTCTTCTGCTTTTTGTTTTTCTTTTTCAGAATTCACTTCTACAAAGAAACTGGTTTATAAATAGGAAAATAATGCAACCTGCTTTAAGTTTTCCCTTTTGAGAATGTAATCTTCAGAAAAATATGCCCTCCCACCAGATATTCATATACTAAAAAGGATAAAAAACTAAACAAAGCAACAACAACAAAAAAGCAGGTACTTGTTAGACCTTAAAAGTACAGTTATATTTGAGAAATACACAATAATTTAGATAAAATACTGACATTCATGTGTAGGGGTTCATTATGACCATGCCAAGGAAAAACTATTTACTAACCATCTTTGTAATGATAGGTATTCACATTTACAGAAGACACATATGTCAATTAACAGTTGTAGAAGAAAAAAAAAGAGTAGAAAGCAAGGTATTTGTTAGACAGTGCTTGAATTCTGATTGGTATTTATTTATTGTTTTTGGGTTTTTTTTATTAAATTGAACAACTTTATTTTTTAAAACAAAGATAAATGTACAGATTTTAAGCATTTTTGCATAAAAGTATATGAATACATTTCAGTCACTACCTGACTTTTTTTTTTAAAGGCTTGATAGTATGCATTAAAATCTTACTAGTTATAATGAGCATAAAGTACATGTAAAACAAGATGTAACCTGGAATTATTCAAAGTTTCCTTGGTGTGTAAAGATTAAGCATAATGATTTATCATTTTCTTTCTTTCTTTTTTTTTTTTTGGCCTTTGTTTTTTCTGGAACTTCATATCGTCTGTGAGTTCTTTCTGAGGTGTTCTGAGCTTTCTGGGCTTAGTATCCAATTATCAGTGACTGAATATTATGTCTGTTCTTTTGTGACTGGGTTATCTCACACAGGATAATATTCTCTAGATGCATCCATTTTCTTAAGAATTTTGTAAAGTCATTGTGTCTGATAGCTGATTAGTACTCCATTGTGTAAATATACCACAATTTCTGTATCCATTCATCTACTGAAGGACATCTGGGTTCTTTCCAGCTTCTGGCTATTATAAATAGAGCTGCTATGAACATTGTGGTGCATGTATCTTTGTTGTATATTGGAGTATCTCTGGGGTATATGTCCAGAAGTGGAATAGCTGGATCTTCAGGTAGTACTATGTCCAATTTTCTGAGGAATCACCAGACTGATTTCCAGAGTGGTTGTACCAGTTTACAACCCCACCAACAGTGGAGAAGTGTTCTTTCTCCACATCCTCAGCAGCATCTGACTCTATTTTGTGGAATGGTTTGGAGAGTATTGCTATTAGGTAGTCAATAAATGTCTGATATAATTCTGCACTGAACACATCTGGACCTGGGCTGTTTTTTTTTTTTTTTTTTTTTTTTTTTTTTTGGTTGGGAGGCTTTTGATGGCTGCTTCTATTTATTTAGGTGTTATGGGATTATTTAGATGGTTTACCTGATCCTGGTTTGACTTTAGTATCTGGTATCTGTCTAGGAATTCATCCATTTCCTCCAGATTTTACAGCCTTGTTGAATATAGGCTTTTGTAGTAGGATCTGATGATTTCTTGAATTTCCTCATTTTCAGTGGTTATGTCTCCACTTTCATTTCTGATTTTGTTAATTTGGATACTCTCTCTTTGCCCTCTAGATAGTCTGGCTAAGGGTTTATCAATCTTGTTAATTTTCTCAAAGAACCAGCTTGTGGTTTTGTTGATTCTTTGAATGGTTCTTTTTGTTTCTATTTGGTCAGTTTCTGCTCTGAGTTTGATATTTCTTGCTGTCTACTCCTCTTGGTTATATTTCTTCCTTTTGTTCTACAGCTTTCAACTGTGCTGTCAAGTTGCTAATGCATGCTCTGTCCAGTTTCTTTTTGGAAACACTCAGAGCTATGTGTTTTCCTCTCAGTAATATTTTCATTGCATCCCATAGGTTTGGGTATGTTGTGTTTTCATTTTCATTACATTCTAGAAAATCCTTAATTTCTTTCTTTATTTCTTCTTTGACCCTGCTATCTCTTAATAGAGCATTGTTTAGTTTCCATGTGTATATGAGCTTTTTGTTGCCTTTGTTGTTATTAAAGACCAGCCTTAAACCATGGTGATCAGTTAGGATGAATGGGAGTATTTCAATGTTCTTACATTTATTGAGCCTTGTTTTGTGATGGAGTATATGGTCAATTTTTTAGAAGGTGCCGTGAGGTGCTGAGAAGGTGTATTCTTTTGTTTTAGGATGATATGTTCTGTAGATGTCTATTAATTCCAATTGGTTCATAACCTCTGCTAGTTTCACTGAGTCCTTATTCTGTTTCCATGATCTGTCCATTGATGTGAGTGGGGTGTTGAGGTCTCCCACTCTTATTGCATGGGGTGCAATGTATTTTTTGAGCTTTAGCAGGGTTTCTTTTATGAATATGGGTGCTCTTTTTTTTTTTTTTTTTTTTTGAGCTTATATGTTAACGATTGAGAGTTCCTCCTGTCAAATTTTCCCTATAATGAATAATAGTGTTTTTCCTTGTCTTTTTTGATAACTTTTGGTTGAAATTCTACTTCATTTGATATTAGAATGGCCATTCCAGTTTGTTTCTTGGGCAGTTTGCTTGGAAAGTTTTTTCCCAACCATTTACTCTGAGATGGTGTCTGTCTTTGTCTCTGAGATGAGTTTCCTGTATGCAGCAAAATGCTGGATTTAGTTTATGTATCCATTCTGATAGCCTATATCTTTTTATTAGGGAATTGAGTCCATTTATGTTAACAGATATTAAGGAATAGTGGTTGCTGTTTGCTGCTATTTTTGCTTTTAGAGGTAGAATTGTGCCTGTGTTTTTTTCTTCTTTTGGTTTTCTTGCTTAGGTATTTTCTTGTTTTTACTAGGATGTAGTTCCCCTCATTGTATTGGGTTTTCCACCTATAATTCGTTGTAGTGCTAGGTTTGTGGTCAGATATTGTGTAAAATTAGTTTTGTCCTGGAATATGTTGGTCTCTCCATCTATGGTGATTGAGAGTTTTGCTGGGTTTGTCAGCTTGGGCTGACACTTGTGTTCTCTTAGGGTCTGCATGATGTCTGTCCAGGATCTTCTAGCTTTCATAGTCTCTGTTGAGAAGTCGGGTTGATTCTGATTGGTTTGCCTTTATATGTTAGACGACCTTCTCCTGTTACTGTTTTTAGTATTCTTTCTTTGCTTTGGGCACTATGCGTTTTGACTATTATGTGTCGGGAGGAATTTCTTTTATGGTCCACTCTATTTGGAGTTAAGTAGGCTTCTTTTAGGCTCATGGTCATCTCATTCTTAAGGGTAGGAAAGTTTTCTTCTACAATTTGGTTGAAGATATTTACTGTGTCTCTTAGTTGATATTCTTCGCTCTCTTCTATTCCTATTATCCTTAGGTTTGGTCTTCTCATTGTGTCCTGGATCTCCTGGATATTTTGGATTAGGAGCTTTTTTGGCTTTTGCATCTTCTCTGACTGTTTTGTCTATGTTTTCCATGTTGTCTTCAGCCCCTGAGATTCTCTCTTCCATCTTTTGTAGTCTGTTGTAGATGCTTGCATCTGTGACTACTGATTTCTTTTTTTAGGTTTTCTAACTCCAGGGTTGTTTCTTTTAGTGTTTTCTTTATTGTTTCCTATTCCATTTCAAATTCTTTCTTCAATTCCTTCATCTCTTTGGTTCTGTTTCCCTCTAGTTCTTTGATTTTTTTGAGTGTTTTTCTTGTTTCCTCTTTAAAAGCTTCTATTTCCTTATGCCTTTCCTTCTGTTCTTGTTTAAGTATCTCTATCATCACAATGAGGTATGATTTTGTGTCTGAGTCTTCTTTTTCTAGAGTGTTTGGTATTCCACTGTTTGCTTTGATGGGAGAGTTGGATTCTGGTGTTGCCAGGTTGTCTTGGTTTTCATTGGGTACTTTCTTTTGCTTTCCTCTTGCCATCTTGTTGTCAGTGATTGGTTCCTGTCTCTTCTGTGTACCTGGTCTATGTCCCTGGATCTCTGCTGTTCCTGGTGGCAGATGGCTTGAGCTTTTGGGCTCTATGGGTGGAAACTGAGTCAATATGGCAGAGTTTCTGCTCCCCTGAACCACTGGGGCGGGCA
The DNA here is from genome assembly GCF_963924665.1 of Micromys minutus. Lineage (NCBI taxonomy): Eukaryota > Metazoa > Chordata > Mammalia > Rodentia > Muridae > Micromys > Micromys minutus. The sequence continues at coordinate 38,216,174 of NC_137958.1, forward strand.
TGCTTTCTATGCGCTCGACCCAGACCTCTCAGTACCCTGGCTACTTGCAGATCTGTCTCACCAGGCCTGTGTCCCTGGATCTCCGCTGTTCCTGGTAGCAGATGACCTGAGTGTTTGTTTTGCAAGCAAGGGCCCTCTGGGTGGAAACTGAGTCCCTGCTCCCCTGAACCAATGTGGGGGGGCGGTGGCGCTTTCCATGCGCTGGGCCCAGACCTCTCTGTGCCTGGCTACTCACAGTGCAGTCTCACCAGGACTGTGTCCCTCGAGTCTCTTCTTCTATCATGACTTCTGTAGATCCAACTCAAGCCATCAAATGTTTTTCTCATGAATCCTTCTCACTGTCCAGTTGTTGGTACTTTTGAATTGAGGCTGAACATTGCAACATGCTTTGTTAGTATTTCCAGGTAGATCCTTGCCTCCTTTGGCAGTTAGTATAACAGAAATGAAGACATATTTTCAGCCTAAATCACATATTCTAATTAGCAGTCGTTATTTTTAATATAATCTGTTTGCATTACAAACTTTGAAGAAAACAATTATACTGAGAAAAAGCTTGTCAGAATCACAACACATTAATTTTGATTATTCCATATTTTCCTATAGTCAAAAAAAGCATTTTCATAATCTCTCTATGCCCTAGTTGTGTGGCTTATGGCTATATCCCTTCTAAATGAAAAGAAAATCTGTTATATAATGCAGGAGTGAAAATTTTCTCTCATGACAATATAGCAGAAAGGCCACGATAGAGTATGTAAGGTGAGCAGAAGATAAGGCACATGCAGGTATGAAATATATCTTAGTTTGTTGCTAGAGGTTTTGCTGAACAAACTTAGTCATGTTATGGTTTTTTTCTTTAATATCCTCCAGTGCCTCCTGTGTTAAAAGGTTGGTCCCTAATGTAGGAATGTTCATAAATGGAGCACTGAAGGAGTTATTAGATTGTGAGGTCCCTGGGTCACAATGCTTTGTTATTGAGAGAGATAGAAACTAGATAGTAGAAAAAAATAAAAGTGGAAAGAAAAATGTTCTGCCTGATATCACACATGAACTAAGAACTGAAACTGAATTTTGGACCTACATCTTCTTGTGTCTAGGAACTGGGTCTATGGGGTATGCCTTTGGGTATGTAATGTGTCAGACGCTTCGCTCTGTCCTCTCTTCTTCCGGGATGCCTCAGGGTGCATGAATTTGCGCTGTCATCTACTCTTGATGTGATGTTCTCACGAAGTCTCAGAAACCCCAGAGCATGACGATATGGAATCCAGTCTCTGTAGTTGTGAGTCACGATAATTATTCCTTCTTCAAGATGTTTGTTTGGCTCAGCGATTTTTTCATATCTCTAGAATGTTTTTTTGACATGAGTAGTCAAGGTGATTTTCATTTTTTCCCCTCTTCCTTCTCTTTCTAACTCATTATTTGTATCAAGAGTCCCTGTTTTCAGTTTGCTATGTAACTTTCTTTGTTATCAATTATGCATTGCTGGAAACATGTCAATCTCTGGATAGGTTAAGTCTAGTTTGCTTACACCCGTGTTTCCTTTCCATTTTTCTATCCCTTTTCCTAGCACAATGAGGTTCTAATAAGATTAGCCATGGCCTAAAGACACACACACACACAAACACACACACACACACACACACATACACACCACAAACATGCACTCACACACACACCACACCACACACATACATACCACACACACAAACACATACACACACACACACACACACACACACACACACCCCAAGACTTCATCTCTTCTCTAGTTCCGTATATGGGAGATTGTGTCAACATTTTGGTCATGTCCCTCTATTTCCAGACATCTCTTCTGATGAAGATAAGTTTTACAAAGCAGGATAAACAACAGAGGGTAAGAATTATTAGGAACAGGATGATTTAGGTTTACAGTTCAGTTTCAATTCTTACTTTCTATTTGACACTAGACAAAATACTTTTCATTTTTGTTTCTGTGAGACCAAGGGAGGCCTAGGTAGATCCTTCATGCAAAGACTGGCAGAGAGCAAGCGCTAGTACATGATGGAGATTCCATTGGGAGGCTGGTCCAGGTATGTATGAACAAGAGCCTGGGTTTTCTAGGCAGGGGGACAGATATTTGGAGCCTGGTAGGAGTCTTCACTAGCAAGCCACTTTTCTTCAGAGACTTAATTTTCTCATCTGCAATAGCACCTGTTCTGAAGAGTACTTAGTATAATAATAGATCAGCTGTCACTCTAGGTCACAGTCTAGGAAGAATCAACAAGCAAGGACTACAATTCCATTGCACTCCTTTGTTTCTTCAGTGCTGTGATTGCTGCCCTCCAGGAGACTTTGCTAGTGTTCTATGAACCTCCCAGGAACTGAGTGCATTATCCAGGCAACTGGAAGGAATCTACAGTCATTCATTCACCCACTTACTTATTCATGCATGCCACAAATATCTATTAATAGCTATGTGTGTCCTTCCTTTGACCTCTGTGTGTTGGACTCTCAGAACCCACAGGACGGGTTGCCTCTGCAGAATCCTGCTCAACAACTTCCACTACCCTTGTCTTGCTGTGGCTACTGGCTTGTCTTTCTCATTCATACATAATTCATTCTAACTTTAATCCATAACATTTGTTTTCATTGGAACAGCCCCCCAAAGTTTTGTTTTCTTTGTTTCAGATCTAGGTTCTTTCGGTGCTCAACATAAAAAAAAAAAAATGAACTACTTTGGGAAACTATTCTGAAAAGATACGAAAAAGTGAGAGGATATTCTTTATACTTCCAATATCTTACATGGACATATTAGATGCTGGTCATCGTAGTAGGCTTCCTGGATGCCATTAGCGAATCAGTATAATCAATTTGTGTCTGCATAAATCTTAAAGTCTAGAATGGAGTAGAGTAAAGTAAGTGGACAATTAAAATGTTATGTGGTGATAATTTCTTTGACAGAGGAAAAGTGCAGGCTGTGTACCTGATCTACACCTGGCCAACTCAGAAACAACATCTCAACCAAGAAGAGAGACCAAGATGAAAAATAAGTATCCAATCCAAAGGGAGTGCAAATAGTGGTAAGAGAGGGTATAATTTGATCATGGCGGCAGGCAATAATGTGTGTAGTTGGAGAGAGATCAGGTGTTAGGGTACATAGAGCCCTGGTTACAAGTGGCTTTGTAAGCTATAACAGAAGTGATTTTATTCAAAGACTATTAGGAAGCCACTAAGAGGTTTTAAACAGGGCAGAGGCATTGTCAAGTTTGGTTTTATAAGGCTGATTTTGGCAGGAGCCAATACAATGATGAGGAAGGAAGGCAATACTGGACACAGCTCATCCAGTTAGTAGAATTTTGCAGTGATTTGGGCAAAGAACAAGATGTCTCTAGCCAGAATCATGGAGGAAATCAGCAATGGTTTGCATGGGTCACTTTATGAATTCGTGCAATAAATACATATTGATGCTGGGCCAGGAATTGAAGTAGGTGTTGGAGCTTAAATTATAATTATAAAAGGACTTTTCTAGCTCCTAGTGGGAGATTCTGGATGAAGGTAATACTCAGAATATACTAAAGCATTTCAGGACAGGAATTTGGTGTTAACAGGGAGAGTTCAACTGAAAGGCAAGTGAAATACGTGAAAGGCAACCTCAGAGAACCCTTTATTCAGGATTTATTATGTGCCCCAAACTTTTCACAGTCTGGAAGACAGGCAACAGAAAGAGAAAAGTGTTTGGGTCACAGGGCTTTCTTCCATTCAGTGGAAAGTGTCCTTTCTCATCTTGACTCCCAACTGTGAACAGGAGGCTAGGATCAGAGATGGTAACAGAAAGATGTAATGGAGCAATATTCAGACAACTTCGGAAGATAAGCACGCTTGAGAAGAATTGATGAACTCAGATGTATAAAGTTTGGATATGTTACCCTAAAAGATGTCAAGCAAGAATTTCCCAATTCTGCATTGACCATATATATGCCTATACTCTGAATGAAGATTGACTAGGTTGAAAGGCGAGAATGTTAATCACAGCTGGGAAGAGCAGGTTGTGTCAGTCAATGTCCAGGAACTGTGGGACCATCTGGAGCGAGGGGCATTCAGGGAGCATCAGAGTAGTTTGTAAGGCTGAAATGTGTGGGGCTATCCCCTTTGGAGCTATCTAGGATGCAGATTCCAAGGGAAAATCTGGGATTGGTGAGTTGTTGGAGCAGTCTGTAGTTGATTTGAAATCTCCTGGGATAGATAGTCTAGGGACAGCAGGTAAAGGTAAGAAGATCATGGGGGGAAGCTTTTATCTTGGGTCTACATTTTAAACTTAAAATCCATGATCTAGGACATGGGGTGGGGAGTCTCAAGATGAGGGAAAAGCAGGGAGAAATAGGGAGAGGGGGTAAATCCCAGCACAGGGAGAGGGGAGAAATTCCAGCATCAGGAATAGACAGGTGGGAAAATTTACACTGTTGTTTAGTAGGAGTCCATTTGACCTGTGATAGGTGATTTCCTGAAGCTTATAAGGCTTGTGTAAGTTTACAAAAGAGACACAAGTTTTAGATATAGTAGTATCGTCATTTTTTACGATTTGTACTGAAATTTCTATTGTAGAAAGAGCAGTAGATTTATGCTTTTGAGTTATAGTAGAAGTTTGGGAACCTAAACAATAGCATAGAGAGAAGGAACCAAATCTGAAACAATTTTTTTTTTTTGGATACCTTAAATTACTTTTCTTAGCATAACATTTCTAATATGGCAAACTCACAATTTAAATGTTTCTCCCAATGGTGTACTATCTGGTAGAGCAGAAATTTCAACCTCATTAAGAGGAGATAAAATATATATTGGGAAGAATTTGGTGGCCTTTTAAGCATTGATAAGTCAGTGGTCATCTGCTCTTCGTAAGAGAACCACGCTTTTGTCCCTTTCTAGCTGGCTTCTTTATTGCAGTGGTGCTGTCTGGTGGGCCAGACTGTGCACTGAGAATGCTATGCTGTAATGCAGAGATTGGATTGTGAGCTTTAAGTATTTTGTAGAGTTTTCTTCATATTTCATGTACATTATTGGATCCTACCATTGTTCTTAGGACCATAAGTAAAATAATTAGTGACTTCTTTTATACATGTCACTACCGAAAGAACAGAATCCAGATACATTACTTTTTTAATGAATTCTAATGAGCTGCTTTAGTCATCATCTTCTTAAAAATAGCAACATGTTATAGTGCACAGTCTATCTTTTCACATAAAAAATGTAAAATCATAGCATATGTAATTTTAGGACATATGCATATGTGCCTCTGTGTGTTTTACCTCTGTTACAAGTTCCTTTCCACAAACTGAGGACGTGCTTAGCAAGGTAGATTCCTAATATGCATTTAGAATCTCCATCATGTCTTTCAGGCCACTGGGTATCACTGATGAAAGCAGAATGTATTTTGATCATGAGCTCATCTCTCTTTAGTATGGTTGAAAGAAATAGTTATAAATAGAAGTGACAATTTCACCTTGATCGTCCTAGATTAAAAACGGGAGTTGAAACTCTGTTGTCTCACATACTTTTATTTACAAGCACATGAATGCCAAGGCGGGAGGATTGTGAGTTCAAAGCCAGTCTGGGTTAAAGCAAGATCCTAAAAAAAAGAAAGAAAGAAAGAAAGAAATGTAAGGAAAAAAATAAGACAAGGCAAGAAAAGAAAGTTTTAACTGAAATGTCATCAATCTATTATGAGTATTTTGGGGACCTTTGCTTTTACATTAAAAGTGAGGCAGATAAAGGTGACATTTGCTGGTTCACTTAAGGTTAGTAGCATCACAATTAAAATACTGTGATACATAAAAAGGCATCTTTTAACAGTATGTTGTTATAATCTACTTAAAAGTGAAAATAAAATATAAACATGTGCTAGATGTTACGATGCCTATTAGCAGACTAAATTCTTCTTGAAGTTTTCTCTAAGCAAACTGAAGTGACTTGCATCCATTGATAATGTCCAAGGATTGGCAACACAATTATTTCTGGAGGAGTCCTTCCAAAATCTTTCTTGCTCCCTTGACGTTTCACTCTAACCAATGACTTTGCAGTTCTTTTATTTTCCTGAAACAATGTGATGTGCTATAATAAGAACTCAATCTGCTCTGATATTATTGCGTAGGAATATTCATTAGACGCATGAGCTTAGAGACCATTAGGTCTATTCTCTTCAGAGCCTTTCACGCTCCTCTTCCCTATGAACTCATCCCTGGTATGGCTTTGTCCCCTAGAATAGCCGTTTTAGTTCTATAGACTTACAACAGCTGTTTACTTTATTCATCTATTCATTTTATCCACAGGCATGATGTTTCCTGTCTTATTTTCTCTCCCATTGCCTTGGGTGTTATGAGACCTTGTTGTTTAGCTCCTGTGGTACTGTGAGTAGATAACTTTTGTTGGTGGCCATGATGTTTCCTTTGTAGACACCTGTGATGTATAGACCTATTTAAATTCCTTACAAGAACATAGCATAGCCAACTGATGCGGACAGGCCTCCCGTCCCATCCATCAGGAGGCTAAAGTAGGAGGACTGCCTCAAATTCAAGACTACCATGGACCATAAAGTGGTTATCAGAAGAGCCATGGTTAAATAGCAAGACCCTATTGAAAGAGTTAGTCTTAAAAATGTGATTTTAGAGTGTTCCTCGTACAAGTAAGAGGTGCTAAGCTGATTCAAGTCTCTGTGATGATGAGAAAAGTAGAAGAGTAAGATGCACTTTCTTTGGTCTCCTTTGAAAATTAACATGATTGGATCTGAACTCTAAGACTGAATGCGCATCAAAAATTCAAAGGAACCAATAGAAGTTCAAAGTGTAAACAATCTACATTTTGGCAAAATAGGAGTATCTTGGAAACAAAATTGGTGTAGAAATGCTTCTATTTGCCACCGTCACTCAAAATATTCTCTTTCCCGATCTAAAAGGAAGTTGCAGTATTTTTGGTATGTTTAGCATTAGCCACATGGAGCTGGGCTAAACAGCCACCATATGAAAAGATTGTGAATAAGTTGTAGGATGAAGATCAAAGACTAAGCACAGAAAGCACACATGGCTTTTGCCTTATTTTACTGCTAGGACAGGCTTGGTTAGTTATGTTTCAAAGATTAAAGCTAACCTGGACATTCACTAGAAGCAGCTCCATGAGATTTCTTCCAGTCTTCCCAGTCACATAATGTGATGCCATGAAACAGTTCAGGAACTAGCCCAACAATCTGCTCCTGATGTACATCTGTCCCTCTCTTTTGCTTGTCCAACAGCACTCAGCTCCATTGAAAAGGGGGTTTCAGGGTAGATAATTTTAAATTACAAAGGGATCTCCTGCCAGACTTCTGTTTTAGGCACCTTTCCTTGCACTTTTAAAAACCATTGTCAACTCTGTCAATAATAATTTAGTTACTCCCTACTCAGGGGTACGCCAACACATGCAGCTTTCACACAGGGATACGCTGTTCCAGCTCGACTTTCATGAGCACATCTGGGGAGCTGTCCAGGAGAGCCTCTTAACTCAATCACTGCAGAAACCTACATACTCATCCTTTCTGTCAGAAACTGTTCACCTTAACCTATGTGTGAGTGTTCTCATCCCTACATATGTCTGTTCTCTGCGAAATAACTTTTCTGTCCCACTTGATGTACTAAAGTTAAGATGCCATTTTTTTTTTCTTAAAGAATGGAACATCGGCTTTCTTCTTGATTTAGGAAGCAACCATTTCAGGTATAAGTCTAATAAAATGATTTTTTTGTCGATTTTTTTTTTGATTACTAAAGTCTAAAAGTGCTGGTGAGAATCTTAATAATAGCAATGCTTTTTCAAAAATAAAAAAAATCCTTTTTGGAATTGATATATTTAACTTTCCAGATTAATAAACTGCATAGCAATGCACTTCCATATTCATAAAAATTCCTACATGACTCAGATACTGTGTTTTATCCACTATCATTTGTGCTGAATGTAATGAAATGTTGCTATCAGATACATTTGGCCTGACTTAAATTTTGAATGAATGAGAATTACATTAAACAATTTTTTGGGGGCTGGAGAATTTGTTAAGAGGATGCACTGTTCTTATAGAGGATCTTCATACAACCCTCATCACACCCATGAGATCACTACCAACCTCTAGTAATTCCTGCTCCAGAGGATTGGATACTCTCTTCTGGTCTCTGCTGATATACGTATATATGTGTACATACTCACCCATACACAGGTATACACACACACACACACACACACACACAAACACACTGTGGAATCTAGTATATATCCCTCAACTACTCCTAAACATGAGGCCTGTCTTGAGCTGGACACTCTTAGAGAAAACTGGTTTCCTGTCCTCCAGCAGGTATATGTAACAGGTCAGTTGTTGACATTGACCCTGGTGGCAAGGTTTTCATTCATTCATTCATTCATTCATTCATTCATTCATTCATACATTCATTCATTTTAAAAAAATATAGCAAATAAATTATAAAAATATAAACCATAAACTATCACATCGAGATAGGGCAAGACAAAGCTACAGAAGAGAAAGAGTTCAAGAGAAGGCAGAAAAATCAGAGACCCTGTCATTTGCCATTCAGGAATCTCATAAAAACACTAAACCGGAAGGCACAGTGTATGCAGAGAGGGCCTGCTGCAGACTCCTGAAGGCCCTGCTACCTAGGTCTCTGAGAGTTTATATGAGCTTTGATCATGTTAATTTAGCAGGCCTTGGCTTTTTCCCCCCCACCTCTTCTTACCTTCTTTCTGCCTCTTCTTCTGTGGAGTTCGCTGAGACCTGAGGGGAGAGATCTGCTGGAGATGTACCATTTAGGGCTGACCATTGCCAAGTTTCTTACCCCCTGGGTACCATCTGGTCATGGCAGGCCCAATTTTATAATACTTCAGTCATTTTGGAAAATACACTGATACATAGGCATTTTTTGTTTGTACTTAGTTCACCTCATATTTTGGTCTTGTGCTCAAAACTCTAATAAATGACAACGTGAATTTCCAAAAACGTTGGCTATAGTTTAACTGGTTTCAAACATTTGGACACATACGGATTAAAACATAACATATAATACAGGTCTTTACTGAAACATGAAGAGATTTCCTTGATTAATATGACATGCCCATATATGGATGTTGTCCCATGTAAATACACTGAAGCAAAATATGCTGAAATAGTGTTCTGATGATTATGTGAAACTTGTGGTTATTCTAAGTCATCACAAAGCCTTTCTGACCATCTTGGCCATTTGTCAGGACTACAGGGAAGAAAAATTGGTATGACTTGTTCAGACGTCACCACCTTCCGACTGAAGACCGGGGAGGTGACTCAGTGGACGGGGAGTTTGCAGGGAAAGCATGCAGGCTTCAGATGCATCCTGAGAGCCTAGGTTAAAGGCTGGGCATGGCACATGCCTCTGTAGACCAGTGCTGGCCTGCAGGTAGAGATGGGGGCATCCTGAGGACCAGCTAGTTTAGCCTCAACATGTCAGACTCAGATCCAGTGCTAGACGCTGTCTCAAAAGGATGTTAGGAAGATATAGAGGAAGACACCTGAATTTTTTTCTTTGTCTTTCATGTCAGCCCATCCAGATAAGCAGACCGGCACACATATCCCAACACACACACACACACACGGTCACACCCACACAGCCTACCTGTATTGCAGATATTTGAGTTAGCATCTCAATTTTGAGTGAGTGCTAATTTTTTAGAGCCGAAGCGTATGCTGCCTTTCCAGAGGCCTCTAGTTCCATTTCTACTAAGTTAAGGAGTTCACAAACACCTGTACATACAGCTCTGTGTGGTCTTGTGCTAATTTCTTCGTGGACACCTGTATTCACCTGTGCAAATCTAGCACACACACACACACACACACAAAATTAAAAAGAAGATGTATATTTAAGAGAATAATAGGTAGACATAATTTCTAAAATATATATTTACTTTTCTCTCTTAATATGTAAACAATATTTGTGCCTGTTAATGTATTTATTGCCTAGTACTAAACTAACTTTTTTTATGGGATAGCCCTGAAGCTCAAAATAAGGTGAATGAGCTTACAATTTTTCTCAAGATTCATCTTCTAGAAACGAATTTAAATTTCATTTCTCTGGAAATCTGGTTGCGTTGAAGAACACCATCAGCTTATATAAGAGGACATACAGCCTAGGTGTTCAGAAAACTGAGAAATATATGTGGGTCAAAACGGTGACAGCTAAAATCAGAGTGGGGCTGCGGGCTGAGCTGGAGAGGTCTGAGGGAAAGCATATGGCTGCGTGCTGCAGGAAGGGAGGGCATGGTACAAAATGGGAAAATCATGAAGGAGCAAAGAGTTTGGGTAGATAAGAAGGTGCCTGTCTCACAAAAGCTCCTAGGAATGAGCATTGAACTCGATTTCATGCACAGATAGAAACAGAAGGTGGTCCTTTCTAATAGTAGTAAAATTCTAAACCATTTACAAACTTGTTTCAAACTTTCCTGCTAGTGAAGTTTTTTGTTTTCTTCATGGCATTAGAGGCCACCATTGGAACAACACTGCCAGTTTTTTGTTTGTTTGTTTGTTTGTTTGTTTTTTTGTTTTTCCTGTGCCTTTCTTGGCTTAGTTTGTAATAATAATAGTGGATATTTCTTATTTTCCACCATGGATACATGATACATATTAAACCACCAAACTGAATATCTAATTTGCCTTATGATAAACCCAATATAATTGATCATTGCTATTAATAGAAATATAATTTTTATTGGTTCAAAGTAGAATAATTCTTTCTTGAATACTTGAGAATTTATTCTGTAATGTAAATATAATTTAAACTGATCTTTTAAGGTTTTTGTTCTTGTGGTGGTGATGGCTTTTGTGTATGTGTGTGTGTTTGTGGTATATGTGCATGTGTGTGTGTGGTATATGTGCACATATGTGTGGTATATTTGCACCTGCATATGCAGGTGACTCACGAGGATATCAGTGGTTTATCACTCTTTAAATATTCCTTTGATACAGTGTCTCTTACTGGGTCTGGCATGAGTATGGCACTTTGCAAGCCCTAACAATCATCCTGTGTTTCCCTTAAACATTGCTAGGATTACAGGTTCTTGTGCAGCTATGCCCAACTGCTTAGTGGTTGCTGGGATCTGATCTCAGGTCTCTGCGATCACATAGACAGCAGCCTTACAACACTAAGCCATCTCTTCAGTTTCTAAACTGATAGCTCAGAGGGAAAAAATCCTTCACAAGACTTGATAAATAGAAAATGTCTCATTTTTTTTTGTACTTTTCGAAAATGACAGATTTTCATGCTCACAATGGAAATACAAAACAGTCAGATTCACCCACTGCAGAAAATGCTCCAGACCTCCCAGGCATAGCAAATAACAACAGCAAGGAGAAGAACATGGCTTCTTTCTGCAGCGAGAATTTGAATTGCATCATGTCTGGAGGCACTGGTGCAGTCACTGTGCAGTTTCCAATGTACTGAGTGTGTGAGGCCTGTGTAAAAATAGGAACATTTATTCTCTTGAATTATAAATCCTTGAGTGCATGAACACTTTCTCATTCAGTCTCCCAAATTCATATCAGTGCCTAAAATCATTGCCATGATAAAACTAGGAAGCTTTTCTACTTTATCCACTTAAAAGTTAAAAATTCATAAGACTCAGCAACATAAAACAATGTTTTACAATAACTAAATCATTTTTTTTGCTCCAAGTTAGAAGTGCAAATTTAAAAATTTACCATTATTTCTAGACATTTGGTTCAATTCTTGAAGTTGATAAAGAATCATTGTAAAATATCTTTTCACTTTGTTACATTTAAGAGACGAGATCTTCATGCAAATTGAACACAGCAAGTATAGATCCCAAAACAAAACAGAACAAAAAACCAAGTATATCTTTGTTTATTTTTACAAAACTGAAGACTAAAACCCAAGCCAGTAGCAGATTTAATGAAAGGATTTATTAAGCACTTTGTACAACTTTCAGTACACAGTAGGTGCTAATGAAGTATCTGTTCAAAGGTGGGTGGTTCTGAGATCACAAACTGTGGAAGTATTAAAATATCTTCCTAGATTTTATGCCTCATGTATTGGAATAGAAATTCAAACAGGTTTGGCTCCCTGTAAAAGAAATCCATGAATTATTTATAATTGAGGGCAGACCATAAAAAGGAATAACAAGGCACAAATATCCATAATTTGGTCATTTGCAATGGAAGCAGAGCATCGGCTCCGTCTGATTAAAATTAAAAGTGCTGTTAGGAACTTAGCACATGAAGAAAGCAAAAACCTGGTGAGTGTTTTAATGTGTTATATATAGATATTAGTCAGTGTTGATATCAATAAGCTAGGATCAGCCTGGGCCTTCAGCTGCCTAGGTGGGGACCTCGTTAGTTAAAATATTGCAGAAGAGAAGTAGTTCTCAGTGGACCTCTGCCAGCTGTGGGGAGCTCTGTTGGACAGGAATAGCCATGACATTAATGTCCTGGAAACATCCATGACCCAGATAGATCAACTATAGATTTTTCCAAGCCAGAGGAATTTTATTATACAGCAAGAGAACCAAGGGGTCTACAGAATTGATCCAGCTTATAGCTGACCAGCAGACCAGCTCCTAATACTCTAACACTTCGTCTGGCCCTTTCATTCCTATACACTGGAGGATGAAATGAGCACAGTGTCCCCTAAGACCGCAGAGGCCACTGTAGGAGAGCAAGGAGAAAACAGCACCTCTCACTTCAGGAGATGGACTCGCCCACTTTGGCGGGTACTACTGAAGAGGGCAAAAGGAAAGAATGGGGCACAGCTGCTGTGGGGACAGAGAACATGGGCAAACCAACAGATTAAAAGAGGCAGGCAGTTGGCTGGTGGCGTGAGCACCTGCCCATAACTCAGCATATGAAACTTTATGATAATTAACTGGCCAAGAGAATACGGTGTGAACAGTACTTACGATAGTGATTCTACCGTGCTCTCTGGGAATCACCCCCTTAGTAAATAAAAGGTCTAAACTTTGGCTTGGAAGCTCCAGAGGATTTGAGGGCAGGCAGGAGGATAAATTGCCCTCGCTGACACGGGGTCTGGTAATGGCGATACCGCAAGGTAGACCTTTAACGGAGACTGGACAGCCTGAATGAAAAGATTTCATATAGCCTACAACAATCCTCTATGTGAACATCTTCCCGTTTGAGATTGTGACTAAACGTATATAGTATATAAAAAGAGTCAGATCTAGGTAAAACTGTCCACCTGGTGTGAGCTGTGTAACCCACTTCTAAAATCTGAGCAGTGTCCTTCTAAAAAAAAAAAAAAGAAAGAAAGAAAGAAAGAAACAAAACCCTGATAGATTCTCCTTTCTGCTGTTGCAGGATCTTACATGAAAGCACAGACTGGTTTTAGTAACCCAGTACTCTTGTTTCTTTCAGAGCCTCTGTGGGAAAGAAAAGCAAGCAAGCAAGGTGGAGCGGAGCTCCAAAGGCCTCGGAGCTCTCCCTCTGCTCGGCTGCTTGTGTTCCCTGGAGGTTCTAAGCTTCAACAATGATTTTCTCAACAGAAGCAGCGTAGCAGTAGAAACTCCAGCCATAGCCACCATTGATGAGCATTCACTTCCTGGGTCTTGCATGAATGAATTTGTAACGTGGCTGAATAAAGGTACTCGGCAGCCTCTCTTGTCATCACTAACTTGTGCAGGTTACTTAATTATTGCAGCCTCTAAATTTACAAATTATAAATATTAATAACATCTACTTTTGACAGCCAAGTGAATCAATACCAGAAACATGTTTGGGATATTCTTGGGCATATTGTAAAGTAACAAATTGTTATTGTTTCATAGAGTTTCCAAGGCATAATTTTAAAACCAGTTGTTGCTCTTTTCCTCCCCAGTGTACAGACAAGAGTATTGGAACTCTCTCTCTCTCTCTCTCTCTCTCTCTCTCTCTCTCTCTCTCTCTCTCTCTCTCTCTCTCTCTCTCTCTCCACACACACACACACATATATACTAGTAAGAGACAGAATAAGGGCTTCAACATTTAAGTGCTTTGCTGTTTAGCTACTCCACAATGCGGGCTCTTCCTCAGCTCCAGCTAAATCACATCCAATTCTTTGATTAGTTTTCTGTTGAACACATCAGGGGTTTTTCACATGTCTCTTTTGCTTGTCCATCCTGTTGCTCCTCTATCTGAACAGCTCTATTAACTTTGTCGGGCCAGCGAAATTAAGATTCCCCTGCAGAGCCCATTCAGTTGCCACTTCCCCCTCCCCCCTCCCCACCTTCCCAGAGTTAATTGCTTGTCTGTGTTGCTTTAACACTTATCTCACTGTCTCCCTCACAGTACTTAGCACATTGCCTCAGACTCTGCTGATGTCTTCAGTGTGAGATGATGAGGCTCCTTTGCTGCACCAGTAAAGTTTATTTAAAATGTGAGGCTCTGCCAGGGCCTCACAGGAATGCTCTTGCTGACTCTTCTCAACAGCTCCAGAATTCATAAGATATTGTAATCCCATTGCTATTGATAAGTCCAAAAGGCAAAGTCACTTGACAAAGAGCCCATTTAAAATAGGGGCATAATGAATGGTTGTCACATTAAAGTTATATTTCAATAAACAAATGCTTAGCAAAAAGAGTAGGGTATTCATTTTCATGGGGAAAAACATTAAATTCAATGGTTTTTGATGAAAGATAAAAGAACAAATTCTGCTTCCTTTATTTAGTTGGGTTTTTTTTTCTTTCCTTAAGTCTTTAAAAAGAAGCAACTGATTAGCTTTGCCTACTTCCAGCTCAATTCTCATTCCAACTTTAACATTTATTATTATTATTATTATTATTATTATTATTATTATTATTATTACTATTACTATTACTATTATTAATGGTGTTACCTGTGGCATAACAAACATATCTTGCTTCCACATCCTATAATCAATAGTGGCTACCCACATAAACTAGATACTTCAGTACCTTACTATCTATCAAAACCTCATAAAACTTTTCCTGAATTACAACACAAGCGTTACTATTTGGGTTAAGAATTTATTATTTTCCACATGCAGAGAATGATGTGTGCTGAGGGGCATGGTGTGTCTCACATCAAAAGGAGGTATGAACTGGCTGTAAAGGTCAGGTATGAACCTCCAACTGACCTGTGGCTTCCTGGAGGTCTATCTGTACAGCTACTTCCAGGGAAACACATTCTCCTGGGTTTCCTCTTCAAGACTTAGCGGATCTGGTGCCTTATCAACTTCCTGACTTGGGGAGAAGAAACCGGCTTTAAAAGCTTTTTAACTCAAAGGGCTTAGCAGCTAATGGACAACATCCTTTTGGCAAAGGAGGTGATGCCAAAGCCCCTTTCCTTGTTTAAAAACAAGGCCTTATTTATGTAACTCTTTTTTTTTTTTCATTAAAGGCTTTTGGTTTTACTGTTCTCTTTTGGAATTTGTTACATTGGCCAAATCTGTTACATAAGGCCAAAGTTTCATCAATTTGGTTCACCCCAAATCTCTCTATCTCCTATGTTGCTCCTCTAAAAAAAAAGAATATTCTTAATTTACTTGACCTTTGACTTATGGCAGAAGTAAACAAGCCATTTGCAAGTGTCTCCTTAATTTTATGCATTGTGAAGGCTTTGGAGTCGCACCTCAGCTTTGAGCAATTCTATCGTTTTAATATGAGATAAACATTTTGAAGGTAGAGGGAAGTCATAGAATCAGTTCCATGGCCATAATTTAAAAGGACAAAACTTTCACTAATGAGTAGATGACAGAATTTATAATTTCCATTCAAAAATATTCATAAAAATCTATTACCGAATACAAAAGTAATATATTCTTTTCACAGAAAAGCAAACTCACAAGACTTGAAAATATAAGTAACTTAGACTTACAGATTTTACTTTGATTTTAGAGTCATTAGCTGTTGTTTAAAAGCATGATTTTTTACTTTAGCTCCCTTTTTGTTTTTGTTTTTTAGCATGGAATTGATATAAGGTGAAATTTTGTGTGTAAGCAAGTTATGGTCTATGTTACACATGGAATAAGATAGAATAAAAACCCCAATTTGCCTAATGGTGACTATAGAGAAGTATAGAAAAGTGAAGAGTTTGGGTTTACTGGATCACTTTCCAGTAGTAATCACAGATGCAGCCCAGTTCGGTAGTTAAATGACTTATGTGACAGGCACATGTCTCCATAAGTATACATACAGTTCCTGTGCTTGCAATGGAAGTAACTTGGAGTCCAAATCAACTTTCCAGCTACAGGACCACCAGGAGTTCTATTTTCACCCCCAATAAGGAACAGTAGAAATCTTTCAGGGGCAGTATATTTGAATAGTTATACCACCTCATTTCACATATTATTCCTGTCTGTGGTTGGCACCAGGGAAAACCCCCCTGATGCTAATCACCAAGGTGCACAGGGACACGTTTTGTCCCTTGACTGCACTTTACTGAGACATTTTCATGGTAATTTGAGAGACTATAGCAGAGAAGATGCGTCTTCAAGTCTCTTGCAGGAATTGAATTGTTTCCTGTAGAAGTAAACAGTTAGGACACAACTTCACATTTATATTTCTCTGTGACTTTATACAAACTGTGAACAAACAACATGGGAGCTATTTTCACAACACAGTGTCAGCAACACATTAGACTTGAGTGACAGGGTCCTGACACTTTCCTTAGTAAGTAGCAGAGGGTTTCCCAGAGTTGAGAAAGTATAACATATAAACGATTCCAAGGTAAACCAGGAGCTAAGGCATTAGCGAGAAGGTGGAAACACTTAATTTGTGCTCATTAATTCTGACACTACTCTCTGAGTATCTATTATTTTAGCACCCAATAGCTCACTGTCACTCCATATCTGTTGAGTCTTTCCCAGAAGCCTAAGCTCAATGAGAGATCACTCATGTTTTCCACAGTTGTCACAGCAGGAAGCCCAGAGCCTGGGACAGCTTTACTGAACAAATAAGTAACTGTGGAGAATACCCAGGTAAGCATCCTTAGAAGTGTACAAGATTGGGGATGTGGCTCTCTCCAAGTATTAACAATGACAGATCAGTTGACTCTATAAAGAACCACAGTGCTGAAATCCAATTAGGTAGCATGTAAAGAAGACGGCCGGTTGACTTTCCTATTTACAATGAATGTTGTTCAATTATAATCAAGTTTGTTATTTAATTCAAGGCTACATAGAAAATCAGACCAGCTACTCACCTCCATCTGCCTTAGTTAATATCTGCATGGGATTCCACAGCCACAAACATAAAACTCTACTGTGTACAAAGCGAACCAGATGGCAGAGCGCAGGCATAGCCACAGAAAAGCATTACAGCTCTGATGGAAAAACAATGTGAAGACTGTTCTACTCTGTAGAGTAATTAGTCAAAGAAGAACCCATTATTTATTGATGAGGAGCCTCTCTCAATGGGAAGTTGGACTCCCCAACGAGAATGTATTTTTATGGATTGAGGATTAGTAACCATTTCAAGTTGAATTAATTGCTAACTGTTTTTATTGACTATGGAAATGGTTGCCAAAGTAGCTAACGTGTTTTTGTCATAAAGACACTAGCAGAGACTTTTATTTTATTTTATGATTACTACAGTTATTTACCGACTAGGAAATTGTTTGGTAGTGAAGGCTGTACCTGATCTAGTGATTCAGCCTTCACCTTCAAACTCTGGAGACAGTCATTAGAGTTAGCTCTATTCAATAATCCCCTTGGGACCAGTCACTTATATAAAATGAGTTGTAGTCCAAGTAGCTATACGGAGTCAGGCAAAATCACTTCCCTTTCTCTTCTGTCCTCTCTGCAGTCCCCTTCCTTCATCCACACCTGCTCAATTATCTACATAATGGAAGTATGGATTGGTGAAATCCATGTTCACTGGCCTTAAGATTATTGCTGACATTTCCGATTGATATTTGAATCTTTATGCCAAGTTCTCCATGAAAATAATCAATGTCATACGTGTTCCCTGCAAATTTTGAGATGGAAATATTGTTAGCAGACCATGTTTTGGTAACATTGATTTTTATTGTGTTCTTGGAAATGGTTTTAGTATCAACAAGGAGCTTTTATTGCTAGATCCACCTCACTGCTGTGCATTAAATTTTGTCCCAGATCAAATCAGCTTTGGTGTAGAAATGAGGTTAGAATGCTTACTGGTAATGGCTTGAGCAAAAACTTAATAGTTGCATAGATACTGAAATTTTCAGATATTTGTTTTTTTCTATTTATATTAAAATTCTGTTTGTAGTAGTACTATATCAATGAGAAATTCTGTTTTGCTAAGTTTTTATCCTTATTTTTCATATACAAAAGCAAAGCAAACAAACATCTCTCCAGAAACAAAACTACGGGAAGCCAACAGAAGTAATAACAACTTTCCCTGGCTTTGGAACACTGACCCTACAAGCCATTCTTACAAGTAATAGATTCAGAACCCAAAATTTTTACTAAAATGCAATAGTTATGCTAAAATCCCAAACGAAACCATTAGTATTCATTTGTAAATACCACTGGCATATAATCATAAATAAAGGAATGAATTTGAAAAGCTACTCCATAATGCTTTTAAATATTAAGCCAGCTTTGTGCTGACATTCATATGTTCCAGCTTTGGAATATAATAGGTACAAAAAATAAAAATAATTATAAAGCATTTTTTCTGGTTTGTGCTTGTATGCTAGATTAAAGAAAATTATATGCCAAAGTGTAAAATTTATTCCACGAAAATTAACAGGCTACACAGATAAATTTTGGCAAATGCAACTTTATATTGAAGTTCACACATCTGTATCTTAAAGAATGAGACTCACAGAATCTAATGTACTTCTAAAATACCAGAAATCATATTATAAGCTTTCACAAGTTAAACCTGAAATAATTTAAAGGACCAATACACTGAATGTGCAGAAAGTAAAAAGAAGACTGTGCCTTCCATACAATAAATGCTTCACAATAAATTATGCCAGATGTCATACTAAGGCTGTGGGCTCCCCTGACAGCTGACTTACAATATAAACACATCAACTGTCTGCTTCTTAGAACACACTGGAATGGGTAACACACCTCAGAAGAAAATCTCATTATGTTAATGGTGTGCACCTTAATTTCCAAACCATGTGAGGGAAGAGGGGAAAGTATTCAATGGTCTTCCATGCACTTCCTGATGAACAGCCAGGGCAGGTTACTGTTTCAATGCCTCTTGACTATTTACTCTACTGCTAAAAAAGCTGAAGGATACTAGATAACCTTTTAAGGCAACATGTGTTTATTCTGCATTTTTAGAACTGCTCATCTGTGGTTAGTTGATTCCATTCATGTTGCCTCCCAGACAGAAATCTAGCATTTGTAAAATAGAAACAAACCGGAAACTTTTTTTTTTTTTTTTTTTTTTTTACTGAACCAACAAAAAAACACATAATACAGTTCAATGCTAGCAATTTCACTGGTAGGGAAAGGAAGTGGCATTTAGAAATAGCAATATATCAATACAAAAAAGGTAAACTCTAATTGGAACCAATATACTGCTTTGGAATGCTTCCCCAAACTCACAAGGCGTGTTTAAAGTGTTGTACCTCAATAATTCATGGCACATCTTTTAAGAATTACAGTACTGTTAAGTCCCCAGTAGTGTAGTCTTTGCAAAACAAAAATAGTATGAAATGTTTTAAAGTCTTCAAACTTCTAAAATTAGCTTTTATCAACACATTTACCTCATGTCAACTTAATTTATTAAAATGTCCAATGCTAATTGTTTTTAAGTTTTTTTTCATATGTAATGATATACACAGCATTTAGCACTGATACTTAGCACCTGCTACTTCCATTATCTAATGTTCACCCACAGAAAGAAACTTAGGGCAGTGGTTCTGTCCTTTCTTAATTACAAACCTTTGCCAGCAGTCAGCAGGATCACTCTGAGATTTAAAATAGGATTATAGGTGAACTATTGCAAAAAACTGCAGAATGTTGACCAAATCCTCACAACTGCTGGTCCCATCCTTGATTTTTCTTCTCAATACATGGCTACCGGCCACAATTGCTTAGCAGAGAGGGTTAGTGTTTCACAAGGCTAATGATTTACAGATGCTCCCTCATATAACACAGTAAGGTTCCCTTGGTAACCTGGATTTTCTGCAGTAAAGAAGGGTTGTGCTGAAACAGCGCCTCAGCTCCCTGTTGGAGAAAATACAGACAAAGGGATTGATTCCTGCTTGGGCGAAACTCATCCAGACAGCTGCTGTCAGAAATCCCCCTGGAACTACAGGCCCTCTAGCAAAAACTCTCCAATAGCAGGCCACCAGGTAGGGACCCCACAAGGTTAGGAAGAGAAAAGTCATTATATAGAACATTCTGCTGATTCTTTTCTCCATTTTGAACTCATCCAAGACCAGTAGCCGTCTTCTGCCTGTGGTATTCGCATTTTGCCGGATGCCCAGCAAAGTGGGTGGCGTGGGACCCCTTCCAAATCCTGCTAGCCAATTGGCAGCTGCCTGGCCACTAGCTCCAGGGCCATGGAAGGTCCAGTTCTGACTCACTGCTGCTACAAACTGGACTGGCTTCATTTTCCTTCGATCGTGGACAAAAAATATCAGCTTGAGGTAGACAAGCTGCGTGGCTAAGAGAATGAGAGCGAGGAGCAGCATGAATCCTAGGGAATCGTTAGCCCTGAAGGAGCGGTGTTGGAAGGTACATTGATCCTCCTCCCTAATGAATGAGTAGGTGCCTACATCTAAGACTGGGGGGAAGGCCATGGCCACAGACAGAGTCCACACCATGCAGATCACAGCCAAGCACGTCCAAAAGGTCAGCCTCTTTGTATAGAAGCGGTGATGAGCAATGGCTAAGTATCTGGTGACGCTGATGCAAAAGAGCATGAAGGCAGTGTGGAAACAGGACAGAACCCCCAGAAAGGCAATCACTTTGCAAGTCAGAGTTCCGTACGTCCAGGAAGAGCCATTTTTGACGGAGTTGAATACAAATGGAAAACAAATTGCAGATCTGAGGATGTCTGAGCAGCACAGATCCAGCAGGAAGTAATAAGGAGCTCTATGCAAGGTCTTATCTTTCACTAGCAAAATGGAGATCAGAAGGTTTCCCACCACACTGACTCCTATTATGAAACCCAGGGAAGTCAGTTTCAGAAAGGCTGTTAGAGGCGAGAGATTTTGCAAAATGTTGTCAGCTGCATGGCTATAGTTCGCCATAGATGGATGGAGGATAAGGAAACAACCTCAGTCAAGTCTCATGATCTAGATAGAAGAACAGGGAAAAGATAGATCCATACATTTTACTGAAAATGTAATCCACAAAGAGATCAGATCCAATCTGTGGTCATGCTTCCTCTTTCCTTCCGTTTGATTTGCCATCAGAATATCTGAAGAAGAAGATAAAAAGGGAGAGAGAGAGAGAGAACTATCAGTTCTTCAGTTGATAAGCAATGATGTCAGTGCTACCCCAAAGCTTCCTTTATGAGGAAGCCGTAAAGTTTCAATTTTAAACAGCACTGTTTGCTTCAACAGCAATTTGAGATGTCAGAGTGCTTACTGGCTCTTTTAGTCTGCTAAGCTAGGTGAACTTAACAATGTCCTTATTCTAGACACCATATAGTTAGATTTGGACATCTTCTGGGGGGAAGGGAATAAATTGTTCCACGGTTGTAAAATACGCCAGCCCCAAGAATTAATCACTACCTTTGCCATGGAATCTGCAAGATTGCTGAGAGGAGGCAGACAGGAGGTTACCCACAATTATTTAAGCGCCTTTAACCCATCAGTATTTTAAAGGAAGCATCTCAGATCATATGCATGCAGAGAATCTGTGCAAATATATGTCTTTTAAGTTCATACTGCATAAAAGTATTTGTTGATTAATCTTGAAGCATAATTTTAACACCAGACTTCTAAACGAATAGAAACCTGTCCCTGTCGGGAGATTCGATGTGATTTAATCTTTTGTCTTTCTCTCCCTACCCCACTCCACCCCCACGCCGTTTTGGGCAAATCCTGCCTCTTTTAAAGCTACATGATTATTTTAAAAAAAATGGTAAAGGTAAATATTGGCTAGGGAAACACACCCAGAGGGATAATGCACTTCCATTTGTAAACCTAGGCTGCCTGGATCCAATGAATATAACATGAAACAGTATTTCTTCGGCAATTAAGCCTTTCTCATTTACACTGATAATCTCTGATGCAAATCACAAGTGGCTTTATTTTCAAACAAAATGCACATTGTCTCTTATGCGCCTGTGAGCCACACCAGGGCGATCAGTTTTCTCTGTTATTCCCACGAAGCGTGTTTCCTTTGCCACTTCTCACTTGCCTGGAATATGCTGATGGAAGCCCAGGCAGAACTGCATCCGATGAGGTTAATTTCCCAACCGGTACATTCCCGGGTAAATACAGATCGCATCATGCAACATTACGAAACCTGAAATCCACCACCCCTAGATTTATAACGGGGAGATGGGGGGAGGGGGAAGAAGGGAGGAGGGGAAGGAGGCAGAGAGAGAGAGAGAGAGAGAGAGAGAGAGAGAGAGAGAGAGAGAGAGAGAGAGAGAGAGAGAGAGAGAGAGAGAGAGAGAGAGAGAGAGAAGCATTACATACTGGAAGATGGGAAGAGATTGCTTCCTTGCTGCAAGGGAAGGGTTCTCTGTGATTCGCAGTCTCTCATATTCCTCAGTTTTGCAAAGGTTTCCAGAAACCGAATTCTCAGTAAGCTTTACAGAAGATGCATTGTCTGAATGTACTTCCATTATGCAGTTTATTGTCCCAAAAAAAAAAAAAAAAAACCCTCGGGGAGGGCTGTATCCTGATGAACCTGCAGTTTCATTAGCACGGTGCAACCCCCTCCCCCAAACTTAACCGAGAGTATATCCTCCTACCTGTTGGTGTTGGATATCCCGACAGACTATAGCTTCTTCTTTCTATAAATTGCTGATTTTTTTTTTCCTGAGTGCCTTGACTGAGCATCCAGGCAGGGCTCGGCGGCGCCTGCGCGTTGGAGCCTCCTTCAGCTCCAGCCGCGTCCTCCCCTGTCGCAGCGGCACCGTCTCCCCCAGTAACGCAGGGGCCGCGGCGGCGGCGGCGCGGTGGCGAGGGCGGCGGCGGCGAGGGGATGCTCCGGCCTCCGCCGAACTAGCAGGAGCCCCTGTCTGTCTCCGGAGCAGGCTGGCTTGCTTCAATGTCCCGTCCGGTTGAGCCGGGCCCCAAATCAGGCTTTTGTTCCCTCGAGGCAGCTTCGGAACTTTTCCCTCCCCGCATTGGCAGTGGGGGGCTCGGGAAGGCTCTTCCCGGACCTCAGGCCCATCCTCTTCCCCTAGGGCAGCGCACGAAGCCACCGTGCCGCGGACCGCCGCCTCCGCCCCAGCTGCCCCGAACCCTCGCCTTCCCGAAACATCGTCTTCCTCTCTCTGGCAGGGTGGTCCTGCTAAGCATTGGACGCGCCTTGGAGAATTCTTCTCAAATGATTTTTATTTTTTTTTCACTGCTGATCTTTGGTTTGGCACGTTAGCTGAGGAAAGAAAGAGAAAAAATGAAGAAAAAAAAAAAAAAAGGAAATTAAAAAAATTAAGCACAGTCAACAATCTTGCCAGTGGGGGGAAGAGATGGGCAGCCCTATCTTTGTCAGTGGTCATCTGTTCTCAAAGGCACGCAGATCCGCATTTAAGGAAGGAGAAGCTAAGTTCAGGTGACAAGTGCCTAACCGATCTCCACTCATTCTACCTGACTAGCGGATCAGGAGAGATTTTACATGGCTGTTCCTCACATCCCACCCCAAAGCAACAAGACTCCTTTCTCTCTCAAGCTGGGTTGACCAATAGGTTGCTAATGTCAAAGCGGTGGTGTGTATGAGTTTCCCCTTTCCCTTCCTTTGTTGTTAGACATAAAAAAAAATTTACCAGGAATATGATGAATACCGGAAACTTACACCAGTCCACAAACACCACATAGTCTGACACCTGGTGATTAGGAACGCCTCAAGAATCATCCTCGTCTCGATTCTCCCATTTCCAAAGAGTTTTTGCGAGGGTGGGGTAAGATTTTAAACAACTACCCACTCTTCACCCCTTAAAAGCTAGCAGGCACGCTTTCATTAAATCCCAAGGTAAAACGTCTGCTTGTCTTCCTGCAAGCTTATTGCTTTATAATAATCTGTTAATGAAATAGAAAAAAAAAATCTCTCTACAGTAATAATTTGATCTCGAGACAGCAGTAAAATACCTCATCGCTGGGTGGTGAGATTGTGACATTCAGGGGAAGTCGAGCCAATCAGCATACAGATAATATAGGTTAATTTACATATTGTATTTCTATTGGATACATAGCGGTAAAATGTTTAAAGCTTAAAACTGAATACTTCACTGTCATGATGTCACAGTCGTTACACAAAGACCAATGTTTGTAATGCTGAAACAATGTTAAATTGCCTGGATTTGATTGGAGATTTTTTTTTTTAGCCAATTAAAAAATAACGATTAGCTGTGGTGTGTGTGTGTGTGTGTGTGTGTGTGTGTGTGTGTGTGTGTGTGTTTGTGGATATCCATAAGGCACTTGCTTTAGGCATCTTTACTTAGGAGAGTCAATCCTGTGACAATACTGGAAGTAACTTGAATATATTTCCAAGTAAGACATCCAGGTTTTTGTAAAACATGATTCCGAAGAATTCAAAACCACATGATGGGTACAACTTTTAAGTAAAATCTCAAATTATTTTTTTATGAAACTACAGATTGATTTTCTATTTCATAAATTATATCTCAATGCATTTTGCCAAGAATGATTATTTACTGAACTTTTAAGATTTAAAAATAAGCTATATACATAGAAAAAAGTGATTCAAGTGAGCTTACTAAATATCTACCATTGACCAGATGTTAGGCTTTCCAGGTTAAGAAATCCCTTAAAAGCAAATGGAAGGGTGATAATATATTGTCAGACCACAAAGGAATAATTCATTCTGGCAAAAAAATACAAGGCTAGGATCCAAGACTTAAGTGATCTTATACTTTAAGAAGCATATATTGATTCCTTAAAGATAATAGCAAGTGATTTGTATACAAAGAAGCCTTTATAACTTCCAGGTGTATTGGAGCTCCTTTTCCTTTACAATTGAGGACAGCTACACTTACTTGAGGCTCCCCGCCCCCAACCCCAGGTATTACATGAAAATGCCATTTTCTTGCCTTGCAAGGTACTTAAAAACTAATGAGATAAATTTTAATTTAGTTCATTAATGCTACAGGAGAGAAGGCCAGATTTTACATCTTTGAATAACAAGAATCTTAAAGATAAATTGAGAAGGAGGACAAAGTTTCATATTATCAACATGTTCTCAAAAATTTATCAATTACTGTAGATTTATCCTCACATTGTAGGGTTATAATCTCATCTACTTTCTTTTTTTATCATTTTTATTGGATATTCTCTGTATTTACATTTCAAATGTTATCCCCTTTTCTCCTTCTCCCATCCATCTCCCTCCCTACCCTTGCTTCCATGAAGATGCTCTCACTCCCAACCACCCACATCTACCTCAGCACCTTGGCATTCCCCTACACTGGGAAAATGAGCCTACACTGGACCAAAGGCCTCTCCTCCCACTGATGTCAGACAATGCTCTGATACATATAAAACTGAAGCCATGGGTCTCATCATGTGTGCTCACTGGTTGGTGTTTTGGTCCCTGGGAGCTCTGGGGGGGGGGGTTGATTAGTTGATATTGTTGTTCTTCCTGTGGGGTTGCAAATCCTGTCAGCTCCTTCAGTCCTTTCTCTAGCTCTTCCATTGGGGTCCCCATGCTCAGTCAGATAGTTAGCTGCAAGCATCCTCACCTATATCAGTAAAGCTCTGGCAGAGCCTCTGAGGAGACTGCCATATCAGGCTCTTGGCAGTAAGCACCATCAATAGTGACTGGGTTTGGTGGCTACATATGGAATGGATCCCGAGGTGAGACAGTCTCTGGATGGCCTTTTCTCAATCCCTGCTCCTCTATTTGTTCCCGTATTTCCTCCTGTATTTTTTTTTTTTTTTTTTTTTTATCCTTTCTAAGAAGGACTGAGGCATCCACATTCTGGCCTTCCTTCTTTTTGAGCTTCATAAGTTCTGTGAGTTGTTTCTTGGGTATTCAGAGCTTTTGGGGGCTAGTTTCTGCTTATCAGTGAGTATATACAATGCGTGCTCTTTTGTGACTGAGTTACCTCACTCAGGATGATAGCTTCTAGTTCCATCCATTTGCTTAGGAATTTCATGAACTCATTGCTTATAATAGCTGAGTATAGCACTCCATTGTGTAAATGTACCTCATTTTCTGTATCCATTCCTCTGTTGAAGGACACCTGGGTCTTTTCCAGCTTCTGGCTATTATAAATGAGGCTGCTATGAACATAGTGGAGCATGTGTCCTTGTTATATGTTGAAGCATCTTTTGGATATATTCCCAGGAGTGGAATAGCTTGGTCCTCAGGTAGTACTATGTTCAGTTTCTTGAGGAACCTACAGACTGATTTCCAGATGGGTTGTACCAACTTTCAATTACACCAACAATGGAGGAGTGTTTCTTTTTCCCCACATCTTCGCTAGCATCTGCTGTCATCTGGATTTTTGATCTTAGCCTTTCTGACTGGTGTGAGGTAGAATCTCAGGGTTGTTTTGATTTGCATTTCCCTGATTACTAAGGATGGTGAACATTTTTTAGGTGCTTCTCAGTCATTTGGTATTCCCCAGTTGAGAATTATTCGTTATTTAACTCTGTACTCCATTTTTTAATTAGGATTATTTGATTCCCTGGACTCTAACTTCTTGAGATCTTTGTATATATTGGATAATAGCCCTCTATCAGATGTGGGATTGGTAAAGATCCTTTCCCAGTCAGTTGGCTACCATTTTGTTTTCTCAACAATGTCCTTTGCCTTACAGAACCTTTGCAATTTTATGAGGTCCCAATTGTTTATTCTTGATCTTAGAGCATAGGGCACTGGTGTTATGTTCAGAAAAATTTCCCCTGTGCCTATATGTTCCAAGATCTTTCCTACTTTCTCTTCTATTAGTTTCAGTGTAACTGGTTTTATGTGGAGACATTTGATTCACTTACACTTGAGCTTTGTACAAGGAAATAAAAATTGATCGATTTGCATTCTTGTACATGCTGACAGTCAACTGAACCAGCACCATTTTTTGAAGAGGCTATCTTCTTTTCACTGAATGATTTTTGCTCCTTTGTCAAAGATCAAGTGACCATAGGTGTGTGGGTTCATTTCTGTGTCTTCAATTCTATTCTGTTTATCTATCTGCCTATCTCTGTACCAAGACCATGCAGTACAATTGATCTGTAATACAGCCTGAGGTCAGTAATGCTGATTCCTTCAGAAGTTCTTTTGCAGTTGAGAATAGCTTTCACTATCCTGGGTTTTTTGTTATTCTAGATAAATTTCCAAATTTCTCTTTCTAACTTTATGAAGAATTGAGTTGGAATTTTGATGGGGATTGCATTGAATCTGTAGATTGCCTTGTCTGATCGCCTATGTCTTTTTATTGGGGGAATTGGGTCCTTTAACATTTAATAATGTTAAGGGATATTAAGGAATAGTGATTGTTGCTTCCTGTTTTTTTTTTTTTTATTGTTAGAGGTAGAATTATGTTTGTGTGCTTCTCTTCTTTTAAGGTTGTTGCAAGAAGATTACTTTATTGCTTTTTCTAGGGTGTAGTTTCTCCCTTTGTGTTTGAGTTTTCCCCCTATTATTCTTTGTAGGGCTGAATTTATGGAAAGATATTGTGAAAATTTGTTTTGTCCTGGATATCTTGGGTTCTTCATCTATGGTAATAAGAGTTTTACTGGATATAATAACCTGAACCGGCATTTTTATTTTCTTAAGGTCTGGATGACATCTGTCCAGGATCTTCTAGTTTTTGTAGTTGCTGTTGAGAAACTGGTGTAATTCTGATAGGTCTTCCTTGATGTTACTTGACCTTTTTCCTTTACTGTTTTTAATTTTCTTTATTTGTTTTGTACATTTAGTGTTTTGACTATTATGTGTTGGGAGGAATTTCTTTTATGGTCCAATCTATTTGGAGTTCTGTAAACTTCTTGTATGTTCATGGTCATGCTTTCTTTTGATTATGGAAGTTTTCTTCTATAACATTGTTGAAGATATTTACTGGGCCTTTAAGTTGGAAATCTTTGCTCCCTCCTATACCTATTATCCTTAGTTTTGGTCTTCTCATTGTATCCTGAATTTCCTGGATGGTTTTAGTTAGGAGCTTTTTGCTTTTTGCAATTTTTTAAAAAACTATTTTATCAGTGCTTTCTATGGTGTTTTTCTGCACCAAAGATTCTCTGTTCTATCCCTTGTATTCTGTTTGTGATGCTTGCATCTACAACTCTTGATCTCTTTCCTAGGTATTCTATCTTCAGGGCTGTGTCTTTTTGTGATCTCTTTATTGTTTCTACTTCCTGTTTTAGATCCTGGATTGTTTTTGTCAATTCCTTTGCCTGTTTGATTGTGTTTTTCTGTAGCTCTTTAAGTGAATTTTGTGTTTCTTCTTTAAGGGCTTCCTCTTGTTTACCTGTGTTCTCCTGTATTTCTTCAAGGAAGTTATTCATGTCCTTCTTGAAGCTCTCTATCAGCATCATGAGGTATGATTTTAAATCCAAATCTTGTTTTTCTGGTGTATTGGGATATCTACTCCTTGCTGTGGTGGGGGAACTGGGTTTTGATGTTGCCAGATTGTTTTGGTTTCTGTTGCTTAGGTTCTTGTGCTTGCCTCTTGCCATCTTGTTATCTGTGCTGCTAGTCAGTCTTGTTGTTTCTGACTGGAGCTTGTGTCTCCTGTGGGCCTGTGGGTATGTGGGTCTGTAGGTCTGTGGGTCTGTGGGTCTGTGGGTCTGTGGGTCTGTGGGTCTGTGGGTCTGTGGGTTTAGGACTAAGGCTGCTCCTGGGTGCTCAACCCTCTGTGGGTTTCTATGGCAGTGGGACACCTCTAGCTCTGGGCACAGATAGAGAGAGACCTAAATTTGTTTTTGATTCTTTCTATCACCAAACCTAAAAAAATTGTACTTTTTCTTTGTTTTTGTTTTGTTTTGTTTGTTTGGTTTTTTGAGTTAAGCATAAGGGAACAAAGCAAATGCAGCAAAGTACTTTACATCTTAACCTTTGGGTTTAAATTTGCTTTTAAGTTATTCAGCTAATTTGTGATTAGGATGACTGAGGTAATTTGATCCATTTGATATTCATAATCAATACACATAATTTTTTTAATACACATAATTTTATTTTACAAAGAAACTACCTTCTTTTTGGAGTTAATCTATTTCCGATTTTTGTCCAATGATACTCAGCTTCATTATGGACAATATGGTTTTAGTCTATGGGTTTCCCATGCGCATATCTATGAGCATTAGAATTTGTAGAATAATAAGCTGCAATGAAATAGTCTAAAACTTGTATTTAGTTGTTCATTTAAACTATCAGTTTTTCCTGCTTAGAGGTTTATTATTATTAGGGCTTTAAACAATGTAAACGAACCTTTAAAAACATCAAGTACTGACAAAAATGTATTCATATACTTTTATGCAAAAATGCTTAAAATCTGTAAATTTATCTTTGTTTTTTTAAAATAAAGGTGTTCAATTTAATAAAAATAAGAATAAAAAAAAACCCGTGTAAATGTGAAGTTCTGTACTAGTGATTTCTGAAAGCTTTCTGGATCAAAATTTTTTCATTGGGTCTTTTTGCATAGAAACATATTCTGATAGACTATTTAAGAGATAAGAGCTAATCTGGCATAAGTAATTAATAGATAGAGAAATTATACATTTTATCTCAATAATGTTTTCCAAAATCTAGTGGATACAAATAAGGAAGGTTTTTCACAGTGATGTAAACCTTTCTAGGGTATTGTAGTTAAGTATTTGAAGAGTGGAATGGTAGACTCCACACCTAAAATATGACCTTCTGAATTGAAAATTGTGCGTCAGGTGTGTGGACTAATCATTACAGTGAAAACCTCAAACAATGAATGCAATTTCTTTAGAATTTTAATGAGGTTTTAAAAAGATTAAGGATCTGGCATATTTCTTTCCAAATCACTAAGAGGGTCATTTGTCAGATTTCTTTTTTTCTTCCTGATCTGCCACACAACAGGATCCAAAGTGCTATTATAATTCACTTTTAATTTTAGGGCTAGTGTCTTCCTTATTGGTTTAAGATACAAGCTTTTGAAAGCTCAGAAATTTACTTTCTGTGACCTTTATGTGTACATTTCTTTTCTCTGAAAACTTTAAGACTTTGTCCCCTCATTTAATTCATCTAATAAGCATTTGTCATGTTGATTTTCTGTGAGAAACAGGGTAGATCACAGGTAGAAGAAAACAAATGCTCGGGTGGTGGGACTAGATCAGAGGCAATGGAACTACTCTAAGGGGAATGAACAGAAGCTAGTGGGTGGAGAGGCTGATCTGAGAAACTAGTGTCATTCTGAATAACTTCGAGCTGGAAGAACTGCCAATGAAGGGTGGTGCCAAGAGGAGAAATGGAATGAAGGAACTGCTTCAATAGTGAAACTAATGTGTTGTTTTAAATATATGGAATGTGATGTGCTGGAGGAGTGGGCAGGAGACAATTTCAAATTTTGCTGTCTTTTATGCAGCCAAAAGTGAAGACCTAATTCAGGAGGTACCAAGGAACGATGGTAGGGTGATCTAAACTGATGATTGCATTGGCAGTTGGGAAGATGTCAAGAGAGTCTCTTAATCCCATTCCACTTAGTTAAAAGGAGGTGGGGACTTTAAAGATGTTGGAGAAGTGGAAAGACATGGGCATCTTTAACTTTATCGGTGCCTGGGATAAGAGACTTTCGATGAGGATTGGTTATTATCCATGAAAACTGTGACTTATGACTTTAGATTCATGGTGAGTAAGAAGATACCCTTGGGTCTGGTGATAAGGTTAGCAAATTTTGGGAGATAAATCTGTGTAGATTAAGAAGCATAAACACAAGTTTATATGGTTAGACTAAAACAATGGCATTGTTAACCACAGCACTGTCTCAGTGATAGAGGTTTAAATGAATTCTGTTGATATTCTATGAACAAAATGGCACTTATTTAAATGAACACAGCATGCCGTCTTCGTCAAGAAGGCTGGAAAAACCTTTAAATTGTACATTATTTAAGTTATGTCCTATGATGAAGAGAGCAAATGGAAGTTCCCTATTGATGCCTGCTACAATTTCGAAGCTTAAGGAAAACTCTTGCTCTATTATTATATTCAAAGTTATCTAATTGGTTTGTATTTTTACACCCCACTTTTTGGAGGCAGTAAATTTTAGCTAGAAAACATAAAATTGGGGGCTTTGGGGAGACAGAGAGAAAGAGAGAGAGAGAGAGAGAGAGAGAGAGAGAGAGACAGAGACAGAGACAGAGACAGAGAGAGAGAGAGACAGAGAGGAGAGAGAGAGAGACAGAGACAGAGAGAAGAGAGAGAGAATTGCAGGACAGGGCATGTGTCTACAGGAATGGTCAGAAGAACCTATATGTTGGTAATATGACTAGGGACTTCAAGCTAATTTAATAGTCAAGTTAAGAGCCATACATACTTTCCATGGGTTATAAATTATCAAGGAATAATGTAGTTCTAAGGTCACCAGAAGTATAAAGACCTATTTCATTGGATTTTTCAGAGGTTACTTCAATCTTGCAGTTCATTAAGGATGTTATTATGAGTTCCAGCGCTATGATAATGTGAGCAGACTATAATTACCTAAGCTTCCGTGATGTTTAGTTTTTTGGATAAATGGTATAATTAAAACATGCTGAAAGTAAAGACCAGTACTTTCAGATTTCAGAGCACCACACTAACTACTTAGGCCTGCCTTTGGATTTCGGGATTAGCCTTTTCTTTACATTTCTCTTAACTTCCTAAACTTTATATTTTCTTTTTACAGAGTGATAAGTTCATAACAATGAGACAGTTTTGTCTCAGGCTGAAATTGTATGAGTACCATTCATAAATATTATACATACAGATTCTATTTAGTTTTGTTAACATTTGTTAAAGAGGAAATGTGCTCTTATCTACTTCATTCTTCATGAAAAGTGACTTTATTGAGACTAAGTCTCTGGGGCACACAATTTCATTCATTCAATAAATAGCCAAGGCTTCCATAGGTATGAACCCAGATGTGTTCACAGTTTCTTCCCTAATGCCCCAAAATAACCTGGCCCAATGAGTGTGGAACTTACATGTTGAGTGGATGCTTATGATCTACTACACAGCAGGTGCTCTTTTGTTGCTGTTTAAAAGGGACAGCAACAGATGCTCCAAAGAGGCTCCATTTTTTTTTTTCTTAAGTAAAATTGGGATATTTAGTTTGGATAGAAAGATATTTTAATCAAGGGTTGACTCTGAATTTAGAGTTTAGTTTGATTTTTAACATTTACATACACACCTATATGATTTCTTGTTAGTTCACATTAAGTGATTTTTTCATACAATTTTCTAATTTCTCTTCTGTAGATTATAAAATAAGACTGGTTGTTTTGTTTCTTTATCACTAAACTGGTGTTCAGATATAGTTACCCTCTGCCTT
The DNA here is from genome assembly GCF_963924665.1 of Micromys minutus. NCBI lineage: Eukaryota > Metazoa > Chordata > Mammalia > Rodentia > Muridae > Micromys > Micromys minutus. The sequence goes on from NC_137958.1 coordinate 38,248,751, forward strand.
TTTATACATGAGTATTAATCTTACAATGACAAATGGTGAATTTTTAAAAACCAAGGAAATAGAGACACATTTTTTAAAACGCAATCTAATAAAATATCACAGAAGTGAAAAGGTCAATAATACACAAAATTTAAATGATCATCACTATTTAAGAAAACATGACCTGATTTTTTTCCCCTTCTAAGAAGGACTAAAGCATCCATACTTTGGTCTTCCTTCTTCTTCCGCTTCATACAGTCTATGAGTTGTTTCTTGGTTATTCTGAGCTTTTGGGCTAATATCCACTTAGCAGTGAGTGCATACTGTGTGTGTGTGTGTGTGTGTGTGTGTGTGTGTGTGTGTGTGTGTTCTGTGATTGAGTTACCTCACTCGGGATAATATTTTCTAGTTCCATCCATCTGCCTAAAAATTTTATGAAGCAATTGTTTTTAATAGCTCAGTAGTACCCCATCCTGTAAATGTACCACACTTTCTGTATCCATTCCTCAGTTGAGGGACATCTGGATTCTTTCCAGCTTCTGGCTATTATAGATGAGACTCCTATGAACATGGTGGGTGAGAGGATGGGGAAGGATAAAAGGGGACAGAATCAGGTGTGGGAAGAGGCGAAGGAGTTCAGAGGGTCAGGAAACTGAATGGAGCTGTGTAGCTGTGGAGGATGGGAAACTGGGAGAGTAGCCACTAGAAAGTGCCAGTTGCCAGGGAAGGAAGAGGTTACCAGGACCCAACAGGGATGGCATTAGTCGAAATAACCTAACACAAGGAAGATAGAACCTGTAGAGAGGACCTCTAGTGGATAGGCACAGCTCTGGTTAGGGGATGGGACTACAAAAGTTTGAACCCAGATTTGTTCCTGTCTAAATAAAATAAAATTACTAAGAGTAAAGCAGAGACTGAAGGAAAGGCCATCCAGAGACTGCCTCACCTAGGGATCCATCCCATCTGCAGACACCAAACTCAGACACTATTGCTGATGCCAGGAAGTGCTTGCTGACAGGAGACTGGTATAGTGGTCCCTGACAGGCTTGGCCAGAGCCTGACCAATACAGATGAGGATGCTGATGCTCACAGCCAACCATCAGACTGAGCACTGGATCCCCAATGGAGAAGTTAGGGGAATAACTGAAGGAGCTGAAAGAGATTGACACTTCATAGAAAGAACAAGAATATCAACTAGCTGGACCACCCTCAGAGCTTCCAATGACTAAACCACCAACCAAAGAATTGAGGGACCCATGGCTCCCGCTGCATATGTAGCAGAGGATGGCCCCTATCTGGCATCAGTGGGAAGGAGGCCTTTGGCCCTGTGGAGGCTCAATTCCCCAGCATTGGGTGATGCTAGGGTAGTGAAGTGGAAGTAGGTAGGTAGGTAGGGTGAATATCCTTATAGAGTTAGGGAGAGGGAGATGGAATAGGGGCCTTGCAGGGAGAAAACCAGGAAGGGGGAATAACATTTGAAACTTAAACAAATAAAATAACTAATTTAAAAAAAAAGGAAAAGAAAATGTGACCTAACACTGTCTCTGTAGAACAGTGCTCTGCAACTTGACTTAACGTGTAAAGACATCTATTGTATTATACCACGATGCCTATCTCAACCAATGTCAGAAGCTGAGCTTCAATCACAGACTCCCAAATGCTCAGACCACATTCATACAGGTAAATGCTCCACCATACCATGCAAATGCCTAAGCCATAGCCAAACATTGGCTCAGAATACTTTCTTCTGTCTATAGATGAATGCATGTGGTATATGCCTACTGAGCTCTGCCCAGTTCATAGTCTGCTTTTGCTCTGCGCAGACAAACTTTGCTAACTTAACCTTGTGGAATGGCTTTCTCTTAATAATAAATTCTGTTCTGATTTTGATTCTGAATTTCTCATAATTCTCCACAGGACAGGAAGGAAAAGAGGTTGAAACAGAAACTGCTTATTTAGGTGCTTGGATACCTAAAGTATCCAAGTGTAAGGATTGAATGGCTCTTATGTAAATGGCAGGATCTTTTCTTGTGTTTTGTTTTCCTTTTAGAAACAGTTCTCTCTCTCTCTCTCTCTCTCTCTTTTTTTTTTTTTTTTTTTTTTTTTTTAACTAGGCCCAAGTTTGAGCCAAACATAAAGCTCTTATATAAAACAGTGCTGATTCATTTTATTAATTAAATATAGTATTGAAAAGCTGCCAGCCAAATCACTCTTTAAGTCATCTTAGTTTGAACAAAGGCCAGAGCCAAGGATAGAGTTTATAATCTGTGTAACAAGGGAGCACAGAGCTGTGTTCCCACCTGAAAATGGGGCAGGAGGCCACTTTAAAAATATCCCCATGACTAAAAGTGGGTGCACAAATTTCACTGCATAATATTGTTTAGGGTTGTCTTTTACTTTTTTTTTCATTTTTATATAAATTTATTTATTTTTATTCTTTAATTCTTTTTTATAGTCCCCTCTTGGTTTGCTCCCCGACCTCTCCTTATCACATACCTCCCCACACCTGGGCCCCAAGAGGATGTCAGCCTCATCCCCAAACCACCAGGTATCCCCACTCCATGGGGCCCCAAATTTCTTGAGGGTCAGGTACATCTTCTCTCACTGAGACAGACCAGGCAGTCCTTGGCTGTATATGTGTTGGGTGCGTCATATCAGCTGGTGTATGCTGCCTGGTTGGTGGCCCAGTGTCTGGGAGATCTCAGGGGTCCAGGTCAGTTGAGACTGCTAGTCTTCTCATGGGGCCCGCCCTCCTCCTCAGCTTCCTCCAACTTTTCTCCCAATTAAACCATGGGGGTCCTTGGCTTCTATCCATCGGCCCAGTGATATCTGCATCTGACTCTTTCAGCTGCTTGTTAGACCTCTCGGAGGGCCCTCATTCTAAGCTCCAGTCTTCAGACACACCACAGCATCAATAATAATGTCAGGGCCCAGGCCTCCCCTCGAGCCGGATCCCAATTTGGGCCTGCCACTGGACTTCCTTTCTCTCATTCGTTTCTCCATTTTTTCATCCCTACAGTTCTCCCAGACAGAAACAGTCAGGGCTTTTGAGTGTGGGGTGGCAACCCCATCCCTCTGCTTGATCCCTGTCATTCTGTTGGAGGTGTCCTCTGTAACTTCCCCCTCCCCATTGTAGAGCCTGTCATTCAAAGTCCCTCCCTTTGAATTCTGAGAGTCAGTCACCTCCCAGATCTCTGGTATATTCTAGAGGGTCTCCCCACCTCCTACCTCTGGAGGTTGCCTGTTTGCATTCTTTCTGTTGGCCCTTGGGGCTTCAATCTTGTTCTCCCAATACCTGATCATGTTCCCAAATACCAGATCATGACCCCCTTCCCCTCCCTGTCCTCTCTCCCACCCAGATCCCTCTCTCCCTCTGCCCCACAGTGATTGCTCTCTTCTCCCTCCCAAGTGGGATTGAGGCATCCTCACTCGGGTCCTTCAGTTTGTTATCTTTCTTAAGTCCTGTGTGTTGTGTCCTGGATATTCTGTACTCTTTTGTCTAACATAGGATTTCCCTTTTTCTTTACCTGATCTAGAATCATCAACCTGTATTGGTAGTGGGTATATGATTAACAATGGCTATTTTTCTGGCATAGCTAAAGGGTAGTTAATCATTCTTACCAGGATTAAGGAATTTTGTTATACACATGAAAATGATGGGAAAATGTGCCTTGTGTGTAGATTTAAAATACAAAATGCATTCTGTCCGTGAACTCTAGAATCTGTGCTTCTATAAGTAGTCACTGTCTTTTTGATGTCCTTCCTGAAGAGGGGTGGCTCTTGACACTAGGCTTACAGAGGAGGTGGATTGTGTGTGTGTGTGTGTGTGTGTGTGTGTGTGTGTGTGTGTGCGTGTGTGTAATAGATTTCAGTTTAGTATTTTTATGAGACTTTTGAGTGTGTGAATGAGTACATCTCTCGAATTCTAGCTCCATATCTTGGTATCATTTCCTTTTATGGGCCACCTTGCACAACTTCGATGTGTTTTATTTTTTTACATTTTATTTTGTTATATTTTCTTGTTATCTCTTAGAACCCTGCTTTTTTCCTAATGAGAGACAGGAAGGGGGTGAATCTAGATGGGAGGAAGGGGAAACTATAAACAGGATATATTATGCAGGAAAGGATTCTATTTTCAATAAAGGGAAGAAATAAAAGAAGATGGAATTTTGGAATGCAGAGAGCACTAACACACACACACGTACACACACACATACACACATTTATCACACATAATTGTAAATATGTTATATATATATATATTTGATTATGGATTTTATATACTTCAGTGTCAATGAGGACAGTAGAACAGAGTGCTCCTTGTCTCAGTTTCCAAATTAGTTAATAGTTCGATGTCTGAACAGTTATCTAGGGCACCTAAAGGACTAGATCCAGGTAAACAGTTAGTACTCCTGTGAGAATTCTGAATGTGTACATTCTGGCTGTTTTAGTTAGTGTGGTATTTTTCTTCAGTGTAGTTCAGATTCAGAACTGCTGTCATTTTTGTCTGGTACATAGACATGAGTCTTTGTAAGCACCAAGTTGCTCCTAGCAAACTACTTTTGAGGGACTGAGGGCTCTCGCATTTTATTTATAGGAGGTAATAGATCATTGAATAAAAACAACCTCAGCATATGAAATTTTCTCTCAACCAGGCACTTACTAGTTCAAATAAAGCACTGCATCAGGTGTGGACTTATGCATTACTTAGCATTACATAAAACCCCTTCACCCACACTGAGTTCTTTTTGCACCTAAAATACTGGCTAGTTGGGGTTTTAGGAACTAAATGAGTTCACCTATGGACTTAGCTCAGGAAGCATTTGCCTGTTGATCCTTTATAATACTTACTTGCTATTAAATAGCCAAATCTAGTCCACGGTTGCAATTTAAACAATCCAAAGGTTTTATTTTAAAGCACTCTCTTTTTTTTTTTTTTTTTTTGGAAAATATCTGTAAAACAGATACAAAAGTCTTGAAGCACAAGACTTTACTTTCCAGTTAAGGATGTTTGTCCTCATCCATGCACTGTTAATTCCTGTAAATTCTAATGGAAATCAAGAACGTAAATTGTTGGCACTTGCTTGAGAGACCAGGAATCCTGCCGAGACAGCACTTTTGTATGTAGCCTGATTATAATCTACTCTCTAAATGGTTTGGTTTTTGTGCCATCTGGCACCTCATAGGTGAGAGGTGCTTGCTGGGATTTCATGAAGAGTCTCATTACTGTACTGCAGAAGAATGTGCATAAATTGATGGACTGAATATTTTATTACAAAGATATATTCAAAATAGTCTATGAAAAATCAACCTGAAAGGATGCATCCCAAGATCAACCTCAAGTGCATGTATCTATACAGATGTTGGGCATTTAAGTTACTTTTTGAAGTTTTGTGATACCATGTAGTTCTCAGAAACCTTTTTATTTTCAATTTTAGCAAAATTGAGAATTAAATGATTCTTCCCCACCCATTCCCACCCATCTTCAACTATTTTGAAACAAAAACCAACTTTTAAATAAAAAGCAATGGCCTAGTTTTACTCAGTTCTTGTACCAGATATTATGACTGAAATCTATTCTTATAGTATGTCCAAATACTTCTAAACTGTATTGTAAAGTATCCTAAGTTAACATTAGAACCATGCAGTGTCCAACTTGTTGAGAACACAGACTAAATATTTAGTGAGTGAATAGACATAGTTTGAGGCTGATGTTGGCATTAATATGAATTACGTTGACATTTTCTGAAACCTTCACTTGTAGCATGGTCTACAATTGGAGAAAAAGAAATGCACATCAACAGATATGCCTACTCATGTTCAGGATTTAGAGGCGCAAAGATGAGCTTATGTTTATCCTGGAGTAGAACATTGTTGTCAATATTTGCTAATATCTGCCTAATTTTGTGGCTTGTAAATTAACATTTAGTGCATTATTTCATGATATCCCAACTTTATCTTGTAATTATTATTCTCCATACACTGGAATAAAAGCCAGGTTGAGAGACACGAGTTAGTTCAAACATGAGTTTTGATTGATGATGTTTGACTTGTAAGTCTTTTGTCGATGGTGTGAAAGTGCTGTGTGTTGTCTAGAAGTCATGCTTAGCATTGTGGTCTTTTCCTGGGCATCTCCCTTGGCTTGCCCGATGGCACCATAGCTCACGTCAGCCACAGGAGCATGAGAGCAAAGCATCAGCACTCAGCCATGCGCTGTTGTCACTGCTGTCATTACACCGGCCATATGCACTTTTGTTCCCACATATTTTCAGATTGCAGGAGGCACATTAGTGTCGTAAATTGCTTATAAGGGAACAGGTTTTGTTCTTTTCATTTCTTATGTGGTTTTCACTAATCCTCCAAGGCTGATTCCATGATTCCATTTTCTCAGGAGGAAATCCATCTTACCATATACACATAGATGTTGCCAAGGCCGATACAAAGTTCCCATTGTATTAACTTATTTACCTAATGTCCTGGTAAGAGCCAGAAACTTAATTCCAGTTTTTTTCCCCCACTAAATCTTGCATACTTTAAGTATGCTATCATGAATGTAAAGTGGACCAGTAATCTCTATAACCATGAAGCATGGGTGTAATTTAGACTGTTCTAAAGGCAAAAGTAAAAAAAAAAAAAAAAAAAAAAAAAAAGAATAAATAGCTAAAACCAATTTTAGACATATACTTTATTTGAATGAATATACATAAAATGTTATTTTGTCAACTTATAATTAATAAGATTTTTTTTCATTCAGTCTTCAAAATTTAGCATTGATTTTTATGACACTTACAATTCATCTTAATTCAAATGGGAGTGATGACAGCATGTCATCCTGTTCTGGTCCTATTTCATGTGTCTTACACAGTTCTTGGCCTCCTATCTCTCTCCCCGAAATGGCCATGTCTACCTGGGCAATGCATTGGAGATTTCCACGGCCTTCACTATGGCTCAGATTTATTAACCTAAATAGTTAATGTAAACTAAAATACATAGGAAATGCACAAGTAAAGCATAAATTGCCAGGTAATGTCTAAAATAATTACTACATTTCAAGGTTATTCTGATCTCATCTAACTCTGACGTAAACTACAGCCTCTGTGAGTTTTGCCTTTAAAACTCCATACATTGGATCTCGGACACTAAGAGACTTTTAAGAAAGCTTAAAAACTGTTCATTGTCTTAATCTCCATTGTCAGTGCTAATCCACAAGGATCAGTCTCAATGTTGAAGCCACTTCTATACCATCCAGTACATGTATGAGAAGAAGGAGGTATCAAGAAGCAGTTTTCTACTGCTGTGGAGTTCATTTAGATGCATCAAAGTCAAGCAGGCAAACAAAGTTAAGGAAAAAAAATCAGTTGCTAAGACCTGAGCGAGCCATGGGCGAGGGCTTCCCGCAGCCTGCTGGCCACGAGACTGTCTTCCGCAGTCACTCTCTCGGCAGCTAATGTCTCGACCTTCCTAATCACAGCTCACCCTGGAGTCGTGCACAGTTTGCACCATGAGGCCCGTACCGGCTGCTTTCACACTCCAGGGAAATGCATGTTAAATGCTATTTACTTATTTACTTCTGAAAAGTTGGATAAAATATAAAATAAAAAAAATCAAATCTCATGGAATACATAGCCTGGAAACTAGCACTATGCATAGATACTCTGTTAAATGTAGGAGGACTGTGGAAAAGTCATTAATACATGGCTTCAGTTTGGTGGAAAGGCTGAGATGCCATATCTTCGAGAAGCAATGGTCTAGAGAAAATATTTGACTTCCTTACTGATGTCCTGGACTCTTCCAGATTTCTATTACCTTCTGGGAAACCAAATGAGCTCTTACACTGTTATGTCCAATTTATAACAAAACTCCAGGATCTACCTACGAGCCATATAAGTAGAAGTCTAAACCAGCGAATTTCTCCAGTAGTACTTTCAAAATTATATTTCTCAGATCCAAAGGGTTTTAACTTAAGGGTTTAAGGTCTACTGGGCTTTAACTTTAAGAAGGACCTGGCAGGCTTTACTCTCAGGTCTTTGAGTCTTTTAGGTGGTGGCACATTTGTCATTTATACCAATTACACTGAAATCCAATATAAAATGAGGGGGAACAGAGCAGCTGTGAGGGAAGTGGGACTGGAGCTGGGGGCCCACACCCATCTCCTTTGGTCTGTTTTTGTTTGATCTGGCAGCTCCGAAGGTGTCCTGTAGTGCTGAGGTGTAGATTAACACAGTCAAGATGCAGTGACAGTATTCACACCCGCACACCCTGCTTATCCTGGCTGGATGAAAGCCAGAGCCTTTTATAATTTTAAAATGTTTTTGCTTGTGATCACTTGTTCGGGCATGGCCATTACTACAATGATAGAATAGCCAATAGGAAAAGCAGCTGAGAGAAAGGACCAGTGCAGGTCAGAATCATAGGCTGGATAGGAGAGGAGAATTAGCTCGAGGTTGGTTAGCTAGGAGATTGATGATCGTACACACCCACGCAAGGAAATCAGACAAGACAGTCAGTGTTGACAGATGAGTGTAATTTTAGCAATTGAGCATGAATTAACAATCATGCACTCTCATGGGATCATCTATAAGTAGCGGCTAGCATAAAATTTAAATTTGGAGAGCCAGAGCAAGTTGCATGTTGTCTGCTCAGACCATTCTATCAGCATGGGGATACTGAGAAATTCTACAAGGGAGACAAATGTAAGAAGAGAAGATTAAGGTGCTTGTGTGTGAACCATCTTTCACTGCACCACATGACTCAAATATTTCCTTCCTTTAGAATGTATGTATCCCCCAATCAGATGCCCTCCCTGGCCTTTCTCTATAAACCACCATTTGCTGCTCATCAATCCCTTTCTGTTTAGTTACAATGGTATTTTTTGAAAAGATTTGTTTATTTATTTTATATATGTGAGCACACTGTTGCTCTCTTCAAACACACTAGAAGAGGTTATCAGATATCGTTACAGATGGTTGTGAGCCACCATGTGGTGGATGGGAATTGAACTTAGGACCTCTGGAAGAGCAGTCAGTGTTTTCCTCAGCTGAGCCATCTCTCCAGCCCACTGAGTTACAATGTTTGATTAACATCACTAACATCAACTAATGTTTGTTTGCTTGATAACATCAGTCTTGGCCAAATGTATGTTTATCAGGAACTGCATAGTTTCTTAGTAGATATGTGTTATATAAACAAATAAGTAAATGCAGTTCTTGAAAGACAAAAAAGGAGATAATGTTCCAAGAAGGCAATCATCAAAGTAAACTACGTAAAAAAAAAAAAAAAAAACACATAAAGAAATTAATTAGGGAAAGGCAATCTGAATGAAATTTACGCTACTTGTTCCTTGTGATAGAGAAAGAAAGAAACTGATTTTTATTCAGTGTTAACGATTTGCTAATCAGTACTTCAACAGATGTGCTCAAGTACCGTGTGTGTGGCATAAAATGTCTCATGCTTTGTACTAGGTATGGTTCTCATTACCAATCTCCAGACAGTAAGTACCTGGAAAGCTTGGGTTTTGATGTTTAACAAATCATAGTCTCTCTACATTAGTTCTGTAACTGCTAAATTATAAACAGCAGAAGAAGCAGATCCCAGGAGAGAGGGCTGAGCAGTGGCTATGTAAACATGTAAACAATGGTTAGATCAATGGAAGAGTTTCATATATGAGTTTCATATATGGGTATTATGGTAGTCAAGCAGTAAGTAATTGATGAGTTTATATTGAAATTGCAGGAGATAATTATATTTATAAAACATTCAATACAATATTGGAGATGGTAAATGCTCAGTAAATGTTAGGTATGGCTATTATCAACACACAGAAAAGGGTTTGTATGCACATACACGGATGTATATGTATTGCTATGGTGTGGGATGCTGGATGGGTGGAATTTCTCAATGGTAAGAGATGGGGATGAATTATTCAGTTTAGTCTATGACAATTGTATATTATAGACTGAGTGGCCTAAGTAAGAAATTGCAGTTTATTTCTTGCAGTTCTCTAGCCTAGAAATTGGTCAAGATGCCAGCCAATCTGGTGTCTCTTGAGCGCGCTCTTCCTGGTTTGGAGAGGCCTTCTTTTGTATATTATTACATGGCAGATAGAAGAGAATTGGGGGGTAAGGCAGGCGAAGAAGAGAAGGGAAGGGAAGACAGAGAGAGAGGATGCTGGGCCGATGTGTAGAAGATGAGTCTCTTTGCATATTGTCGAATGCAGGTAGGTCATTCTTGAAATCATGTATACAGTGGACTTAGCATATTGTACATGTATATTAATGCATACACAAACACATACACACATATGTAATAATAATCAAAGGAAGAAAAGGGGAGGGAAAGTATATAACTCAATTTGAGTGAGAACATATTAAAATAAAATAAAAATACTTAGTGGAATTTAAAAAATGACTGACTAAAAAAAATTCTTATAACAAATAATCCATAAGTACTTCTAATGTGGGAAGGAAGGGGAATAGAGCTTTCTTCACTTTTATTTATATTTATTTATTTAGTCTGCACTAGAGAAGTAGACGGAGAGTTCTGCCTTCAAAGCTACTGCTAACTTGAGGTGGACGCCAAGCATCAGAGTCCAAAGCTAGGCTTATAAGTTATATTATGACTGGCTTTCTTGAGTATGTTTGCAAACTAATAGGACATCATTGTCGTTGCTTCCAGGCAGACACAACAGACTTAATAAATAGAAGCTGAACTCTTAAGGCACATAATAAAGTATGTGCCTTTAATGACACACCCACACAAGTCTCTGGTATGGACATTATTATACCTCCTCCTCCTCCTCCTCCTCCTCTTCCTCCTCCTCCTCCTCCTCCTCCTCCTCCTCCTCTTTCTCAGTATTCCCAACTTTAGGGACACAATCTTAATTGGACATTCCACTTGAGGTTATTGTTTAACGAATTAAGGCATAGCCCCAAAGTCAAACTAGCACTTACAAGGGAGGAGCCATTTGAGATGCCAGTCCCAGAAGGAGCACAGTGAACAGTGGAACTGTGGAAAACAAAGGCACTAATGGGTATATAGCACGTGGATACCCGACTTATGAGTGATTTCTATTAGTTTTCATTAAATCACATAATCTCTCAAGTAATTATTTCTGTAGAGTTTCTCTTTCTGTTCGTTTCTAAGTGAGCTGTTTGCTGAAGCCTTCCTCACTTTTGTGCATCTCTGTGTGTGGCCTGATAGAAGCATATATTCTTTGGCTAGGACTTTTCTATTTATTTATAGTTTCCTTTAAGAAAGTGAGGTTTATGGTAACCTATAGGTTGCCCATTGGCTTACAACCTATTTGCAGTACAGTCAAAAGTAAACACAAACATAAAGACATAGACACATGTGTTGTGCTTTTTAAAATTTTTTGACTACTTGACTTCTCTACTAGTGCTCTTTTCAACGCAGCCTTTCTTAACTATCAGCTCCTGTTCCTTTGAAACAGCACCTGGGAAAGAAACTCCTCACTGTGTGGCCCAGGAAATAGTATTGTAACAGTTATCACATTCATAGTATTTCCTGACAGCTGCCATTACTCCTGATCTACTACAATAAGAAAATTAGTGATCACTGGACGCCTAATGCTTATTTTAATTATGGTAACAATAGGAACAATCTCAAAAGTGACAACTCTTAAGAGCATGCGACAATTTTTGCTTCTGTGTTGAGTGTTTTCTTGACCCTCCTGCCAACTGCCTATTATAAAAGCACACAGTGATTCTGGTCTTTCTATGGTCTCTTCTAATAAGAGATTTGTTATCTTCTTCCTCTGGATAAAACCTTTGTTTTCTACACCTAGACTCCAGACTGTCCTTTTATAAATCCAGGCTGGTAGCATTTCATATTTAGCGGTGTGTAGTCTCTGCAGTTACCTATCGCTCTTGGACAGACAGTTTGGACTTATGCTTATGTACATTTGCATAGATTATAACATAAAAAGTAATAGTTAAGGGACAATTTCCAGGCTGGAAGTAAAGGCTCAAGGCATATGACTGTCTCCCTTCTTTTACTTGACATTTAGTGAGAATGCTTTTTATTATAGTGTTATCAATAATGGCAAGATGATAGAAAACGCCAACATTGCTAAAGAAATAGCTTTTGAAGAATCAATGGGCCATGGTAATGTGTGACCTGGAATAGTTAAACTACCCATGACTCATGTAAAAAAAAAAGGAGGGTAGAAAAACTAATGTGTGTGTTCTAATGTGGTTTAGTTAACTTATACACATGAAATGTGGCGTGCAAAATGGTTTCTCAGGGATGCCAATAAGATACAGTTTCCTTTGTTTGTATTTTAAAGACAAGTCACCTTTTTAGCCCATCATGACTTGGAATTTACTTCGCAACTCAGTAGGCAGTTAGGCTTTGAATTTGTGATCCCCCTACCTTGGCCTCCTACATTCTGAAATGGTATGTGTGCATCCCCATGTCTCTGTCATTTTGTTATACTATATAATTATTTAATATCGCTGGTGTAATTTTATTAGTTGTAAAACAATGCATTGCATAATGCAGTGTTATGGCTAATCTTCATTGTTGATTAGAATCTAGGAGATATATCGATAGGCATGTTTGTGAGGCACGTTCATAGTGAGGCTTAATTGTGGAGGGAAGAAACACTCCTCTGTGTTTGCTGTCATCTCATGGTCTGGCATCCTGGACTGAAGGAAAAGTGAAAATGGTGAGAGCAAGCTAGGTACCAGCGTTCATCTTTCTGCTTCTTGACTACAGACTAATAGTGAAGACCCAGTTCACAAATCCCACTGTGTCTCCCTTGTCAGGATGGACTGTGTCCGAGAAAGCAGGCCTTTCCTTCGTTAAGCTGCAGTTGTGAAGGTTTTGTCACAGCAGTGAGAAACAAAACAAATGCAGTGTCAATCAGCTAGCATGGTTTACAGTTCAGAGAAAAATACTGATTGCCTCACCGTGACGTCATTCATCTAACCATTGTGTGTGAGTGTTCTGCTCTAAGTCGCTTACTGTATCTAATTCCTAGTATCTTTTTCTGAAGGTAAGGAATGAGCTTTCACAAATAAGTCCCAGTGTTGTTGCCTCTGTTTCTGTTCACCTGCCTCACAGGACTCAGCTTTGGATTGCTTCTGGCTTTCTGTAAAATCTAAATGCTTTAAGAAACCTTCCCTTTATTGGAGGTTACTTGAAGAAGCATCGCACAGCATGCATCTACATATAACCATGGCTTGAGTGCTCCAAATATGTGCATAAACAAGATGATACATAAAAGGTTACTTGTGTGTGTGTGTGTGTGTGTGTGTGTGTTAATTATGCTTAGATATTGGTTCAGAAATTTATAGTGTCTGGGTGAAAGCCCAGTACTACAACAGGATGGAGCAAGGAAGTAGTTCTTTGGGAATCCATTCACTGTAATTGAAGGTGAGCAGTGAAATTCTATTTAAATTTATTTGAGACATCTTTGGAAAGGAAGGACTTTTGGCCCCTGGTAGCTTCTTTTCCCTTTTGATTGATACAGACTTCTTGTTTGCATGAAATGTGAAATTTGGCCTCTCCTGTGGTAGTGTCATCTACAAACTACTGTATGTTGTCAATTTTCTTGAGACTACATCACAGAGAAAGAGAAGATACTAATTTGATCTCAGGAAAAGAGTGGTCACACATTTTTTCTATAAATGGAAAACTCCCAATGAGTAATGTTATTGAAGAGTTATAATATCAGTCTTAATCTGATACTGTCAACATTAAGACTTGTATATCCAAGGCTGCTGTATTTCTTTAAGCTTTTTTGAGGAACTACGTTAAACAGACATAAATAGAAACTGAAATTTCTTACAGGGCAGATGAGGTTTTTAAGCGCCTGCAATGATTAAAAAAGACAAATTTCATTTCAAGAAGTTTAGAATGTAAGAGATAGATTTATGGTAGATGAGAAGAAGTGGAAGCACACACACACACACACACACACACACACACACACACACACACACATATATATATATAAAACATACATACATATATATATATATATTAAAAACTGTAAAAATCAAGGTTTAATGTAACATTTACAATATATAGGAAAAAACAATGCATTATGGATTCCTGTGCATGGCTATCACTAATCCCCTTTAAGGAAAGCTTTGGGAAGGGAAACAGATTGTGCAAGGTATACTAGCATTGAACTCAGAGGCTGGGAAAGCATTTGACTTTGGTATCTCTGGCAAACTATCTTTGCTGGTGAATGATATGAACAGGAAAACAAGCATTGTGCAGAAAAGATTGTCCTTATCCTTTAAAATGTCTTTTATTTCTCAATTGCATGGTATACAGAACAATGAGTCATTCAGAAAATGAAACTAAGTTTTAATAAAGAACAGTCAAATTCTGTAGACCGTCTATAAAATTTTGTTAAAACCGTGTTCCCCAACATAAATGCCAAAGAACGAGACATAACTAAGCGAACCTTAGACTAGTCTATGCAAGGTCTCCATGGCAGCAGAACCACACTGGGGCAGTAACAGCACAGGTGAGCAAGGAGACATGAAATCATGCACTAGCTCTATGCTGGCAAACCCTGGATATATACATTTGAGACCCAGTTCTTTCTCGCACTGTTTATTATTCTGAAATGGGATGGGGGTGTTTGAAATGACGACACACAGACATTGATTCCAGCTCAGTATGATCCGTGCCTGGTAGATATCAAAGAAGTTCTGTGAACAATAAGATGGTTGAGGTAAATGTCCCAAGTACAGGCTTTTCAAGTCAAAATTTATGGAAGTAAGCCAGCTACACTGGGGTAAACCACCTTAGGTGGGTCAAGAGGCCAAGTGAGCATGTGTGTGCAAGTGTGAGACAGGGAAGGAAGGAAGGAGAGAGTACATCACTGATCCTAGGGAGTGAGGTTAGCAGTTGTCCGATGTAGGTGAGACTGGAAAAACAAAGGGTAACGAAGAAGTGCTTTCTTCCAAGATTTAGCATTCTAAGGAATTCATAAAAACAGGAAGCCTCACAAAGGACTTGGGGCTGGCATGTTCAGGAATAGAATTGGATTTGTGTTTGTGGTTGTTTACCTACAACCAAGGGTGGAGTAAACCTATAGATACCGCTGCTCAAACAGCTTCAGTAGGAGGAAGAGTGCAGCCCAAGAGTTTAAGATTAGTTTGGGCAGGAGAGTAAGATTCTCTCTTTTCTTCCTTAAAAAGGTTTATATTAATTCTGCATAATGGGCTTTTAAAAGAAAAATTTCTATTTATGCATATATATATACATATATATTCCATGTATATATTTTTTATATATCTGGTGACATCAGTTTCTTCAAAAACAAAGAATTGTTCCTGGACTGTGTTTTTGTGCCTCTCCTTGGTCTAGTGAATAGAAGTGAGTTTGCTTTAAATTATTCATTACTGGTGGCTATTGTTTGTTTTTATATGTTTTCACCACGTGGGCTTGTCTTCAACATGCAGCTTGTCCTCGTGACAGTGCACTCTATTCATGCCATACTTCTTAAGTCTCAGAATATAAACTGTCTGATGCTTTGACTAAAGTTGTCTATTTTATGAGAAGTTTTAGGCTCCATTCTCCCTAGTTCCCACTGCCAATAGAGGGGTAAACGTTCTCTCCATTATTCCCTCTTTTCTTCATTTCCAACAACCCTTTTCCTTTTCCCAAATCAGACTCCATGTCTTCTTTCTCCTTTTCTTTTTAATTTTTATTGATTCGTTGTGAGATTTTCATCAGTTCCATTAACCTCCCAGTCTCTTCATTTCCATCCTCCACCCTTGCAAGCTCTGCCGCCCAAAGGAAGAAAGAACACACACACACACACACACACACACACACACACACAAAACATCCTGTCATGGAAGCTATAGAGTGCCAGTGTGTCCCACAGCAGAAGCAGACCCCTGTCCACACATCTTCACTTGCAAGTAAGTCACTGCAATGGAGACTCCATTTCTTAGATGTTCCTAACAGTTGAGTTTGGAAACCGTTGCACAGGAGTAAGATGAGAAATCAGAAGTCCAGCTGTAGATCTTATCCACATCATCATCATGCTCTTAACTGAACCAGGTAGAGCCATGGGGATGGAAATGGACAGATACTAGGGAAATTTTGAAGGTGAATGCATAGGATTTAGTGATAGATAGTGTTTAGATTGGGGGAGCAAAAGGTGTATCTCCTCCCATCCATTGTCTACCTTAGCCACTTGGAAGATATGTTAGCCGAGTTTAACACATGCCACAATGGCAGCTTAGTCCTTTGGTAGATTTTTGGGTTCAGCTCAATAGTGTGGGGGCAGCTCACTTTCTGATGTGAATGAACCTGGTTAGGGATTATCTCAAGAGGCAAGAATGAAAACAAGCCATTGCCTAGCCACTCCCAATCAAGACAGCAGCCCACAAGGTGACCGACCAATCCAGGACTAGCAATATTCACGATAGGGAGGCTTTCAGTGTTTACCTCTCTAGTTGGTGGTGGGAACCTGGGAGAATGGACCTAAACTGCCAATGTTAGTGAGGCGATGGAATCAAATCCTCATTGCTTCTGACGGAAAATGGGTCACTGCAATACTGTCAGAACGTTAGTAATCTTCACTATTTTTATGAATAAACAATGCAAAGCCACCAAATCCTACTACAAGAAAGCCTTCTGACATAATGCAGGCAACCAACCAACCGACCAAACCAAACCAAACCAAACAAAAGCAAAGCAAAGCAAAGCAAACCAAACCAAACAAAAGCAAACAAAGCAAAGCAAAGCAAAGCAAAGCAAATCAAACCAACACTAAAGACCTCACCGTTGAGGCTGGAGAGGTGTTGTCTGCTAAAGCATTATGCAAAGAAGTGGATGCTAGCCTATGTCATACCAAAAACGTATAACATTGTTTTACATTAGTGACAAGTGCTCTGAAGTGAAAGTCATTCTTACAAATTTCGTGAAATAAAATATGATATAGTCTCCATTCTTGGTTAATATACTTTCTAATTCTTTTGCTAAGTGATTTATGCACATTTAACTAGAACATAATTATCTTGACTAACATTGTGAAAGAGAGTATTTATAATCCCAGTGTTTAACAAAGTACGTCATCATTAGCCCTTTACATTTATCCTTGCTGTCTATAACATTTCACCACATTGTTTCAGACTGTGAGGAAACACCTAATATTTTCAATCATTCATAAATAATATCCAGCAGAAATAAGCATTGGAACTTATACTTCGCCAGTGAGAAATTAAATGGCATTTGTAGCACATTTTTATAGCAATTATACATTTTGGCAGAAGATAGTTAGATAAATAAAATTGTTAAAATCAGAAAACCTAAATGTAATATCCTGCTGATACTTATAGGTTTGATTTTATTTTCATATAAGCATGAGAATCAAGTTAAGGCTAGTCAATCAAACTGGGAGCTTCTTTTCTACTCATCACCACGGGAAACACAATAACTTTTAGTTAAGCAAACTAATATTTCTTTAAAAGGTTGTACCTTATGTGTATAGGTGCTTTGCCTGTGCAAATGTCATCTATGTACCTCATGCATACATGACACCTTAGAGGCTGGAGGAAGATAATGGGTTCCCTGGAACCAGAGTTACAGATGATTGTGAGTCATCATATGGGTGCTAGGATTTGAACCTAGGTTCTCTACAGGGCAGTGATGTGCTATTAATTGGTGAGCCCTGTCTCCAGCCTCAATTTCCTTATGTCTTTACAGCTTTCAGTGATTTGAAAACCAAGCATTTGTCCTGGTGGGTCATGGACCAGGTTTGTTCTGAACATACGAAGCCAAATTCCATGTCCCACCTTAAATGGTCTAGGCCATTACTGAGAAGCATTTGTTAAGCTACAGTTAAGCACATTAAATACTTGTCATTCATATAACAGTAATGTTAGAATCATGTGACTCGGAATGAAGCAGTCACTAAGAAGGTACTTCAGTGACCACTAGAAGACATGCTAGAAACAAATGTATTATTTTTTTAGCAATTGGCCAAAAGATAAAAAGAAATAATGAATTTTTAAATGAAAAAATACAACGGTAGGGTTAGTGAATCTGAGACTGGAACACTAGAAATGACACAATCTGAATAACAGAGGAAAAAAAAAGGATAACAAATTGCTAGGTATACAACAAACCATCTACATTTGGGTCACTGGAATCTTAACATAAAAGCAGAAATGGTCAGGCTGAGAAAGTATTTTAAGAAATAATGGAAAGATTTTTTTTCCTCTAAATTTTTGGGAAAATGTATATTCCAAATTTAAGAACTCAGAAAATCCCATCTAGAATAAACTAAAGATCCTTAGGCCAACCCACACTACGCACCACCTTCTAAAGAGTAAAATTAAAGTCCTGAAAGCTGTGAGGCAGAAATCAAAAATATTGACAAAGGCCTTAAGTTTTTTAATTGTTTCTGCTTTTTAAAACTAAAGTCAGCCCATTTAACTAGCAGGACATTTATCATACATCAGACCCTGGGCCAGGCACCCTCGGGACACCTGTCTGTCCCACAGGTGCTCTCTCTACAAGGGATGTAATGAACTGTGCAACTGGAAAGAAGCTGAACTTGAGAACAAACGAACAAGCCAACCAGAAAATTGTAATTGTTGAATCCTAGATGGGCTTTAGCTCTGCAAATTTGCTGAAACTAATCTGAAAATGCGAGCGTGTATAGATATTAAGTCAGGAAAATCATCAAAAGCATTTATCAGATTCTCAAAGGAGTTGATGATTAAGATCTGCCACATGAGGCTGTGTGTGTGTGTGTGTGTGTGTTATACATGAGTATGTGCATATGGATGATAGAACAGTGCACCTTTTCCTCAGTCAGGCTTATGTTTGGGAGCAGGGCCTCTCCCAGAACCTGAATCTCAAGGCAGTGGCTAGTGGCTAGGCAGGAAGCTCCAGGGATTCACCTGTCTCTGTCCTTGGGGTAAAGATTTTACCTATGTGCTGCTGCCCAGGTTTTTATATGGGTGATAGGTCTTCATGCCTATACAGGAAGTAATGTTATCAACAGAGTCATCACCATAGCCCAGGTTTCTGTGTTTAAGCAAACTCGTATAGTGTAATTAAGAAATGAAGCTTTCCCCGCCCCCTGCTTTTAATTATATTAAGCATTGATTATCTAATGTATACATTAGAGGTTGGGAACACATATGGCAGTAAGGGTGCTGTCATTTGTGTGAGTTGGTTCTTTTCTTCCTTAATGTGGATGCAGAGGATCCAGCTCAGGTAGGGCATTCAGTAATGGAAGCAACTTCATCCACCACCGAGTCATCTCCTTGGACCAGTGAAGCTATTTTTAGAAAACCTTTCCCCCCTCTCTGCTTTTAAGGATAAAATAGGAAATGGCAGTTTTTGAAAACATTCTTTATAGTACTTGTGGAAACCCACTGTCAGTAAAGACTGTTTTCCTGTAGTATTATTTTGAATATTCTAAAATTAGTACCTGGGGGAGACTGTGACGTCCAATGTGCTTTACCTTTGATTTTTCCCATCCCAGAGGAGAAGTTGAGACTTGCAAAGAAAAGAAGGCAGCCTTTCTGAATCTGCTGCAATGAGCTGGTGGACAAAAAATGTCAGCTGTCCTGCCACTTGTATGGTTCCTTTTCCCCCAAGCATGCATGCACAGGTTTTATTAAATGCCAGTTTACCCAAACAAAGACTGTTAGCATCTTCTCGGGTGAAAAGATAAAACACTTTCAAAACCCAGTAAACCCATGTGGTTTCCACGTGTTTATAATGAAACCATTCTTCAATTCAGTACTTTGTACTGTTAATCAGAACTCTCAGGGAAGCCATGTCAGTTCACTTGGGGAAAAGGGTCTACATACTGAATTTTACTGGCCACAGCCTGCTTCCTGACAAAAGTCAAGGCTTCTAAGGTTATCTGGAGAATGAAAGACCAGACAATGCATTTTGGGGAACAACTTGATCATCTAGTTTCATGGCAAACATGGATTAGTTTGACTTACCGAGACCATTTCATTCTGGACAATTCTTGAGAATCAAATAAAGGTCTGAAGATCCTTGCCTAGCATGGATCTACAGGTCTGACTTTCTGCACTCCTTTGAAATACAGACAAAGACTTAGGGATTAAAGGTTCTGTCTGAAACATAAGGACCTGAAATGATTCTTGCATACTAATAGTCTAAGAGTAGTTTTTCTTGATACTATAACATCCAAAATACATACATACATACATACATACATACATACATACATACATACATACATATATATGTGTACACACACACACACACACACACACACACACACACACACACACACACATATTAACCAAAATACTTGTCCAGAGCCCAACAATATGAACTAAAACCTCTGCAATCTATTGGTTTTGAGACTATTTGCAATCTATTGGTGGAATTACTAGGGCAAAGAGAGTATGTGTTTTTAGCTGGTCTACAAATCACAGCAGGACAAATACATTTCCTTTCATATTTGTGGCTTTTCTATTAGAGGCCTCTGCTGTCTCAAAGATGCCCATTTCTCTCCCATAGTGATCCTTTAAGGCAGCATAACCGGTCCCTTTTCACTCAGATTATATATCAGTTCACACCTAGACAGAAGCAGACCAAACACTATATGAACCGACAGCGTTATGCCTACATATTTGATACATCTCAGAAAGGAGAAGGTACTCAATTCATAGAAAGTTATTTTTTTAACAAATATTTTCTCCATTTCAGTATTGGATATGTTTAGTACATTTTTATTAAACTTTTTCTCAGAGATAAAAGTTTCAATTTTTGGCTCTTAAGATCTAAGTACAATATCAACTAGATAAAAACAGAACCATTAAAAAAAAAAAAAAAAAAAACCAGTAACAACAACAAACCCAACCCACCAACAGAGAGAGAGAGAGAGAGAGAGAGAGAGAGAGAGAGACAGAGAGAGAGAGAGAGACCCAGAATGAAAGAGGCAGTGATTATAATAACAATGTAGATTTACTAGCTTCTGAGCAAACACATCCATCTTCCAATTTCATGTGCTTTGACAGTTTGAAAGTGTGAACTAATACTTATGCAGACTTAAGCCCTCTCACTTTGGCCTCTTCCCAAGCAGCACAAATACAAAGCGTGGGCCATATTATTGGTGTACTCTTGGTTGTTAAGAGCCCCCCTCCACCCCCATCTGCTCTCATCCTAGGAGAAACAAGTAAGGACATGAAAGCATCCCCTTAACTGACTGTGTTAACTCTCAGCCAACTGTAACCCTCAATGAGGAGAGATCAAATCTTGGGTTCGGCCTCAACAGCACAAGGATTTTCAGCACAACGGTCAGGCTGAAGTCTTATTCAGAAGAGTCCTTCCAAGTCATATCTGTCCATTGCGCTTTCTGGCGTATATCCCCAGGCAGGCGCAGATGCCGGTGATGCTGAGCACCACACCTAATAAGAGCGCAATCGCATCTCCAGCTTCGACTGCTTCAACAACAGGCAGGATCAGAATCAGTGAAGTGAGGACTAAGACCAGTTGTGTGGAAACTGAATTCATGATGTTAGGATCTGGAGGGCTGAACTTGCCTAGGAATTAAACACGGAACAAAAGAAACTTAAAAAAAAACAGCGCCTTACTTTATTGAATGACAATATAAATGTACAACAATCTTTTAGACTGGAGTTTGTGAATCACTTCAGATGCCAGTTTAAGATGACAAAAACTAAAGACAGTCATTTTAGGTTAATCTCAGGAAAACACCCTCGCACCTGCAATTCCAACAGGAATGCCAACAGTATATGCATTGACCACACTGAAACTGGTCGGCTGTACATCTTAGGAAAGAGGGAAAAATGCACAAGATACTTGCAAACTTAAAATACCCTAGCAAGTAAAAGTCACATTTTCTTAGCATGTCTCCTGTCTAGAAAATGCAGATAAATCTGGCAAAAGTCAAACAACACAACACGTGACTCTGTGAAGTTGTAGGGCATTAATAAGACTCACCAAAAAATGGTATATGTAAAATTCTATCCAAATTGAAATATTCTCTTTGGAACTTCCGGATGCTGAGGCTAAGAGGTTACTCGTGACACAGCCTATTTTAAAGAGGAAGCTAGAGTCAGTAAGGAACAAACTGCAAAGACAGAAATTGGTAACGAGTACAGCAAACACTCCCTAACAGTTCGTTCAAAAAGAGACCACAAGATTTAAAGTTACTTCTCACACAGAGATAGCTAAACAAAACCAAGCCGAGAAGCAAATTCATCCCGAGATCTGACATAAAGATCTGGAGTTCCTTTGCCCCCGGAGGGTGCAAATTAGTTGCGTTTTGCAACCACACTCGGAGAATCAATCTCGGAATCCCCGGGAGCTGAGTTTGTACCTTACCTTACCGAAAGCAGCCATTACAGGAATGGAGAGCAAGGCGGTGTCGCCAGACTACATTTCCCACAAGCCCCGCTGCCTACTACCGTCATGCACAGCGTGCTCTCAGCTCCCCGGCTGAGGGACAGCCGGGCTTCACAATTTTGTTTCCCGGGTTTATTGTTAAAGAGAGGTTGAGTGTCCAAGAAAAGGTTTAGTGAGTTCGTAGTAAGACTATTGAAACAACAACGCGTGTTTTATGCCCTGTAAAGAATTTCTGGACGCATAAATATGTCTTATTAGCACACTGAAATGAGGAAGTAACTGTGGGAAAGGGTAGCTGTGTGGAGCCATCTGTTTGGGATGGTTTCAAACCTGGGGCCTTCCAACTTTTCTAGAGCACAAAACTCCCCGTTATCATATTCCAAGTGTGCCTAATGACATTTGCTAATTGAAAAAAACAAAAAAACCAATGGGAAAAATAAGCACATTTAATCAGAAAGTTTGGAAAATATTGAATCATTTGTGGTGCAAAGCAGGTTTAGAAAATATGGTTTCAGTGCTATAACCAGATCTTTTCCAATCCGAATTCCCTTCTTTCTCAGAATGCTCACTCTCTGCAACCTCTCAATATTTTAAAATGTCAAATTAGTACTGTAAGCATTAACTATGAAAAATTCTTGACGTCTTGTTATCTGGGATATTCATACTAAATGTTCCTTCTGGACTGAGTCTTTTCATACTTACTGACCATTTGTCATCTTCTCATTGTAAGTGACTCATGGTGGTGAGTTAGAGGTGACTGACTTTGTCCTGATAAAAACAATACCGATACTGTGGGCACATTCCACTCAGTGTCCATAACCTGCAAGTGTTCTTGTGTTGTTGGTTCTCCTTTTAAACACAATTGTATCTTTCTGACAGCAAAGATTTATACTTCTGTTTCCCAAAGGACTTTTGTCAGGAACCTTAGCAACATTAGTCAGTAACAATAATCTGATGAAATCAATGTGCCAAGATTTTACAGGAGATCCAGATGTGGCAAACACATTAAAGCAAGTTGTACCTGATAGATTGACAATGTTGTTTTTCTAAAGTTGATTATTTTAACAAATTCACTCTAGTTGCATTTGTCTTATGCTGCTTTGTATCTTTCTTACCAGTTAGTTTTGGAATAGGACCTATTGCTTTTATGGCTTCCAAAATACCCTCATTTCAAAGGTTTTTATTTGAGAGGTTTTATTTATTTTTTTCCCTAACGTATCTATTTCAGCCAGTGGAAGTCGGCAGACCAAAGTTAGTGCTTGTACACACCTGTTCTGTGTGAGTCTGTAAAGTTTCTTGACTAAGTTTTAAGTTTGCAGAGTCTGTGCATGGTAAAGTTGTTCATATTTTAAATTACTGTAGTTACAAATTAACTAATGACTTGGTCTATCTGTAAAGGCATGGTTTAAATTTGTGTGTGGGATACTTTGGGCTCAAATAGTTTTAAACTGAAGTTGCTCATATTTCTCTAATTAGGGCCGGTCCTCATTGGGAATCTAAGGCAACGCTTTTAGTACATCACTTTTAGGTTAGAGGTTATAATAAAGAGGCTATTATAATTCTATACTTTCTACTCTAAATAGTCTGTTTTTCGTTTAATGGCAATTCACTCTTTTCTTAAACACTCCAGTTCCACCACATGAGACAAAAATTCAAGTGATTTTTCAAGACAAATCTCAGAACTCCTCCACTTCCTTCTGATTTGATTCCAGCACTCATGTACCCTTGTCATTCCAGTCATGTCTGATGCTCCTGTTTTATAAAGAAGTCAATTTGTTTTCCTCTATTGACAGTTTACCCTTCATCGGATTTGTCATAGTTTTTTTTTTTTTTTTTTTTTTTTTATCATCATCTGGGGGCAGAGCTTTTTTTCTGATCACATCCCAACTCTGTTTATCTTAATTCAAACAAACTCTGTCATTGTATTATGTAGGTAAACAAATATATTCAATTAAAAATTCCATGGAGAGGCAAGAATTATTTTCATCTTCTTCATGATTGAATTTTTTCAGATAGTAGAATAGTATCCCATGTGCTAGATACTTAGTAGGTATGCTAATGAATAGTACAAATATAGTACAATACAGGATGCTATTACTGTTCACCTTTTCTGTTCATAGTAGAAAGTCTCTTACAAGTTAGAAGTTTGCTTTGGACTAATTTATGAAGACGCACAGTGTGACGTTTGAATCTTCCTGTTGAAGTTGATTATCACATATCTTTCCTATATAGCCTTTTTAAATAACAAGACTTCTGAGAAAGTATAAGATGAAGTAAATACAAAACAATGTCCAAAACATAGTGCTCTGTATTTACTTTCTCTACCCAGGTTTCTAAAATTTATTCATTGAAGGCACCTAGATGACTACATCAAAAATTTAGATTGCCAGAATTCAGAAGTTAGTCTTTCAATTCAGAAATCTAAGGTAAAACCATTTCCACTAAAATAGAGGTCACTATTGGCCAGTGATAGGGACAAAGAATACTGTGGAAGCCACTTATCTCAGCTATTGAAAGTAAGTTTCCAAATCTGCCATTACGAAGAAGCAATATTAAAGAAGAAAGAAGAAGTGGTTTATGCTCATTTTATAACCATTAGAAATGAGTCACCAATAGGCCCTGAAGGGGGAGGCACCTCTGGGATCCATCAGAGGAAGCAGAATGTGCCTACATGAGAATTCTGCAGTGAAGCGTGGGTGTCAGAGAATTCATAAAATCCAGACCTTTCCATTAGCAGTTCAGTCAAACCAAGTGAGTGGAAACATGTTAGCTGAATTTCACAATTAAAAGCACTAACCCAAAGCCAGTCCGTATTTCTCATCAAAAATGGATTTTGTCAGTGAGAGTTGTGTTAGGATAATTAATCATAAGAGTAACCAGATGGGATGTTACATTCTAAAGCTATGCAGTTGTTCAAAACAGAACAAAATGTAATGAACAAACTCCAGTACCTTTGGGTTCTAAATTCCTCCTATTGTATTAGTTTATAGAGGATATGAAAGCTAAATAGTCATTGATGTTGAACTCTCAGCTCCTCCTGTACCAAGCCTGCCTGGATGCTGCCACGTTCCTGCCTGGATATAATGGACTGAACCTCTGAACCTGTAAGCCAGCCCCAATTAAATGTTGTTCTTATAAGAGTTGCCTTGGTCATGGTGTCTGTTCACAGCAGTAAAAAACCTAAGACAGTCATTTTGTTTGTAGATCTAGGTATCATCCAGATTCATGGAGGATGTGGTCCAATCTCATCAATGAACTATGGTAAGGTGGGAATTATGTTGGCAACATGATGCAAAAATAATTCTCCTGGCAAGGGATTCTCAGTGAGAGGTTGTCCGTGGGCATGCCTTTGAGAGATGTTCTTAACGGAGTTAGAGAAGAGAATACTTGCCCTGACTGTGTGCCCCACTATTTCTTGGCATGGGCTCTGGAAGAAATGCTAAGGAGCAAGTAAGTATCCATTCATTCACACTCTCTGCTCTTGAATTTGATTAGCGGCTTCAAGTTCTCACTGGCTTGATTTCCCTGCAACAGTGAACTGTAATCTGGAATTGTGAGCTGAAATAAGCCCCCTTTATCCTAAGTTGCCTTACAGTATGTTAAAAGTAGTTTATTATAGCAACAGGAAATGAAGCCAGGATACAGGTTATATTTATAACCTTATATTGTCAAGGAAGAGAGAGGGCATCTCTACCAAGAACAGTAGCAGACTTAGATTTTATTTAAATTCATGGCCTTATGATTCAGAATGCCTATATGAGAGAAACTGATAGTTTCTTGAGGTGAGAGATTATATAGAATTTTATCTAAAATAATGAACTGATACTATTTTGCAGACTATCACTACTTGTCACAAAATTTTCCTCTGTCACTTATTTAGAAATATAAATTATCTAGATTCTTATCATGATTTAAATTTTTTATTTATATATATATTTGTATATACCTAATGAGCACACATTATTTATACATGTGTATATATAGTATTAACTAAATATATTCTTTATATATTTCTCTTTCAGACATTGATAATTTTTATATGTTGAGAAATTTTGGATTATTCTCAGAGAGATATTTTGCAGTTTTCAGTAATAAATTCTTATAGACTCCAGCTGCTCTACTGTTGAACAAAACATAGGAATACATTCCTGGTATATATATCTGTACATTTCTGTCCAGTATTCAGTATTTATTTATCTTTCCCCCCTTAACCCTTTGGAGCTTTCCATGAACACCATTCTATTGCTACTTCAATGGTATCAAATTTTTAGCTTTCATAGCTGAACGAAACCAGGTAGCATTTGTTTTTAATGTGCTGTATTTGTTTTGATGTCTTCTAGTTCGTCTACATCATTACATATGATAGGATGCCCTTTTGTGGCATGGTAGTATTTCATAATGTATAAATGCCTTGCTCTCTTTGTTCTTTATCAATGGACAACTTAGTTTGTCCAGTATCTTTGATGTTGTGATTATAGCTGCAATAAACATTAGACTGTATGTGAGTATGTATATATCATATACAATATTTATCAATGATAGTGCTTTCAATTTTTTTCACTTTGAACTCATTTGTAGGATTGTTGAGTTGTTGAGTTACATGGTAGTTCTCTTTTTAAATTTTGAAGAACCTCTATACTGTTTTCTATAATGACTATACTAATTCACCTCAGTAACAGATTATAGGAGCTCCCCATTTGACTTCCTCATAAGCATTTTCATTTGTATTCTTCTTGATAACTGTCCCAATTGCAGTGATACAAAACTAACTGCCTCAAGAATGAACTTAATTATTGATAATGAGGATATAACCAGTCTTTATGGCAATGGCAATGCAGCTTAAATGAAGTGGCCTATAAAATGCCTGAGTATAGTCAGTTTTAAAGTATTATTATTAACAACAGCAATAATAATGTTAGAGGTTTTCTTAGTAGAATGTTCTCATACTCTATACTATATCAGATTTTAGTTACTGTAATGGAATACTTAAGGCAGCTAACTTGATAACAGAGAAAGGCTTGTTTTAGTCAGTTTTGTAGGTTTAAGCCAAACTTATAGCCTTAAACTTTAAGGACATAGAGCTGGAATTTGCTCAGTTCTGATGAGGGCCCTCTTTCTTGGCTATGTCACATGATGGCAGAAGAGAACTGTGGCTGACCTTGTATGGCTCAATGGGAAGTGAGAGGAAGAGACTGGAGTCGCATCTTTCTTTTGTCGTTCTGTCAACTGCCCCTTATGTCAGCTTGACACCAGCTAAAGTCACCAAAAAGGAAAGCCTCAACTGAGAAGATGCCTCCACACGACATAGCTGTAGGCAAGCCTACAGAGTGTTTTATAGATCAGTAATTGATGTGGGTGGACTTAGCCTATTGTGGAAGGTGCCATCTCTGGGCTGGTTGTCCTGAGAAAGTCATGGGAAACAAGCCATTAATGAGCACTCTTCCATGGCTTCTGTACCAGCTCCTGCCTTCAGCTTTCTGTCCTGTGTGAGTCCCCACCCTCACTGCATTTGATGATAAACTTTATAATAATAGAACTATGAGTGAAATAGAACCTTTCCTTCCCAAGATTTTGGTTTTTTTTTTTTTTTTTCTTTTTTCTTTTTTTTGGTTATAAAATTTCATCACAGCAATAGTAACCATAACTAAGACATCTAAAATATAGTCTTGTTGCCCCCCCCCCTCCAAAATCCTCATAGGTTTTGCCTTCAAAACGTTCCGGCACCATAAGGGCACAGTCTAGGCACTGCTCTTTATTTAATGTCGTTCCTTTATAGGCATGAACTATAGTTAAACTGTAGCATGAGTAAGATTGTTTGACATTTATCCTTAAAAAACTCTTAAATTTGTAACTAATATATACTACTATGACTGGACCTAAGCTTTTCTTTAAATTAATCATGCTTTATGTTGGACTGGCCTTGAACTGAGAGATGTGTGTCACGCGCCCACGCTTCCCGCCGCTAGGAACAGGCGTGCAACAAAACAAACTCTTCTGCGGATAACCTTTATTGAACTGCACTTTGAGCAGGGGGCTTCTTGGGCAGGAAACTTCTCTCTCAGCTGGGGACCCCCTACCGGGTTCTACTGTCTAGCCGACCTCTCACGCGCAGTCCCCCACGAGCGTTCTCTCTGTCCAGTCTCTGTCCACGAGGGACCTCCCGCAATCACTATTACTGAGTCTCTCTCCACGTGGGATCTCCCGCAACCTCTCCTATCGGGCTTCTCTCCATGTGGCATCTCTCCGCCATCCCTCCACGTGGTCTCTCTCTCTCCATCTTCCTCTTCTTCCCACGTGGGGGAGAAAATGCATTGCTGTATATGCCTCAGAGACCTGTCCTGCTACCTGATTGGTGCATCCTCCTGTAGCTCAATCACGTGCCCCGGGGGTGGGCTGTGACTTATGTGGTGCATGCGCATTAAGTCTCTTGGCTGGGCAACAGCTCTGTTTGCTGAGTTCTTGGCGGGAAGCCAGCACCATGTTTGGGTGCAGCACAAACGGCTCCCTACAGATGTGCTTGCCTCTCTATCCTGGGATTAAAGGTGTATCTATCTGCATTTCATCCAGATCACATTGTCAATAGAAGGGTTTTGGATGTGATCTCTTGACAGAGCAGCCATACTGATGGATTGAAATTTCTCTACATCTTCTCCCTTTCTGTTTAAACTAAGAATTGTACACAGCATAACTTTTTATAATAGAAACAATTATTCATCCTAAAACATAGCAGTCTGAATGTCCTTATGAAGATGCGTCAATGATATGACCCTTCAGTAATGCTTGTCCTTCCCTTCATCATTGTTCATTTCAGCATGAAGGTTCTACTGTCTTCCTGTCTAACGAATGCTCTGTCCTTTTTTAGCAAGTTTATTGAGCTATCTCCTTGCCATATTTCTACATCTCTTCCTTCCTTGAGTTTTGCTTTTCATGTGAAAGCTTCTGTTATTCAGATCAGATCTTTGTCAGCTTTGATGGTACTCATAGTCTCTCATCACCTGTGGAAATTTACACAAAACCTCTTCCCCAACACAGTGCATTCTCTGACTCTATTTTGATGTTAAAACATCTGTAAAGTATAGAGGTTGACCTAAGTCAGCAGGTTTTTTTTTTTCTATAATCCACTATCTTTCAGCTGATCATATTTCCCCTTTTCACATATCAAGCTACAATTAGATCTTTATCAGTCCACACAGTTGGTACTCAAATTCCATGGCTGGCTCCACACTAGTAATCTGGGATTCTCACCTGTTTAAACAAAAACAATCAAACCACATTACAGAAGATATCCATATATAGTGTCAGTTCAAATAGGTATTTATTGTCAAAGATTGAAGGAATATTAATCTGAGTTCCCCATTGTTGTAGTAGATCTCTTCTCTATGGGTTTATGGCTATATCTGCCACACAGGCCTTAATCTTCCTATTTGACCATTGATCTCACATATTTAATTTTTTTACACTTTGTTTTGGGAGGAATAATGTCCCATTTCCAACAAACTGTGTGTATACCTTCTGAAGGGGCCTATGCTTATTATACAAGTCTTGTAAGATTACAGTTACATTAAACCTTCAATTTTGATGCTATTCAATTTTAATTTTGGTCTCTGCTCATTGATAATACTTTTCTGAAACAAAACAAAACAAAACAAAACAAACACCAAACCAACCAACCAACCAACCAACAAACAAAAAACCCAAAACAACCCTTTCTCCAGTATTCCTGTTCTTTTAATTGGGTCAGCCTTGCCTTTGATTTATGGAAATGTGAGAAATCTTGTCTCCTGCTTTAAGCTTTATATTTATTCTTTACATAAACCATAATCTCAATTTCTCCCTTGAAGTATTGATCTATAATTCCTGGATGTACAATGAATCCTTGAGAAGTTAGGCTAATTCTTTTAAAAACCAGTCCTATTTTCTTTGGGGATATTCACTCCAGTGGTTGTTTTATAGTGTGGTATTTTCATAGATGGTATGGGATTTCTGGTTAAATCTAGGGCACTTCTTTCTGTAACATGCATTCACTTTCCAATATTTAGTTTACTTTTCTCTAGTTTCCCTGTCAATTGCTGACAGGAGATGACTGGTTCACATTGTTTGTTGCCTAGTAAAAGCTAACCCCCTTTGGGAGTTTCCAGGGTTATGTCATTGAGAGTTTCCCAGTGATTTGGGATTATCTCTTGCACATCTGCATTCATTAGGCCAATGTCTACCCTTATCCTACCTTCTACAAATAATGGAAGGATGAGGTCTTCTAGAGAAGTCTCTAGAAATACTTGCCTACAACTGCTTTTCAAATCACTTGATCTCTGATCATGTCTTAGTTAGGGTTTTACTCTTTTGAAAAGACACCATGACCAAGGTAATGCTTATAAAAACAACATATATTTGGGTCTGTTTTACATGTTCAGAGTTCCAGTCTATTGTCATCAAGGGAGGAGCATTGGCAGCATCCAGGCAGGCATGAGGCAGGAAGAGCTGAGACTTACATTTTCATCTGAAGGCTGCTAGAAGACTGACTTTCAGGCAGCTAGGAAGAGGGAAATAAAGCATACAGTAATACTTCCTTCAACATGGCCACACTTGCTCCAACAAGGCCACAACTCCTAATAGTACCACTTTCTGGGCCAACTATATTCAAACCACAACATTCTACTCTCTGGTCCCCATAGAACTGTTCAAACATATGAGTCTATGGGAGTTATACTTACCCATAGCATAATGCAAAATACATTTGGTCGAACTTCAAAAGATTCCATAGTCTATAGCAGTCTCAACAATGTTAAAAGTCCAAAGTTCAAAGTCTTTTCTGAGATTCATTCACTCACTTAACTGTAACCATTAGAAATATTAAAATCAAAAAGCAGATCACATACCTTAAATATCATAGGATATATACTGTTTATAGGAATAGATGATTATTCTGGTTATGGATTGGGTTTTTCTTCATGTAATACTTCTGCCAAAACCACTACACAGTTAACAACAGACATTTTGATATCTAGGATTTTTGGCAATTGCTTGTCTAATTTTATAGTCATTAGGGTCAATATTAGCAGCAGTTCTAACCCATCCATCAATGGGTACTGATTGAACTATTAAAGGTCTAAGAAATTTTATACACTGTATTTGCATTTCAAAAGTTAAAGTCTCATGTCTAGATCTGATATTGTCTGTTTATAGAGGGCAGTAATATATGTAAGACGTTAGAAAACAACTCTCTGGGACTTTTCATATTTTTTGTGAATAACATAGGCATTTTTCCTTGTCCCTTCACCTTATCCCACACTTTTTGAGGTACTAAAGTATACTGTATAATAATATAGTCATCAAATTGCACCTGCTGTTTTAAACCAGCCAGTTGACCTTTACCTAATAACTGGTCTTTCCTGGTATTAACACTTTTGGACCCATTACAAGTTTTCATAATTGCACCTTATTCTCACCATAATGTCAGCCATTGTAATTGAGAACTATCCTCCAGTACAGCTGCTGATAAATCTTTCCAGGCTTGTGAGATAATCCTGTTTTGGGTGGCCCCAGTATTTAGCATCTGTCTTACAAAGGATAAATGCATTCCATAATTTACTAATGATTTGTTTAAAAATATTAAAGATCCTGTATTTTAACAGAATTCTGGATAAGTTGTTTATTTTTTGACTTTTCCTCATTTTCTGACATTTTTCCCTGGGTAACTGAGAAAGCTACTGGGGGTGGCCACCTTTCCCTCATTTCATTACGAGGTATCAGTGTAGGGTCAATGGACTATCTATCTTGTTCCTTAATTTTATTAGGTACTACAGGTTCACAATTAAGCAGTTTCTTTTCTCTCATTTCCTATGTCTCTTGTCTCTCAAGCCTTTGTATTACCATAGCTAATTTTTCTTATTATACAGTTATTTTTTCAACCTTTTTTTGAGAGATTGCAATTGAAAGTAGAAAGGGGTTTACTCCTGTGGTCACAGTTACAATAAAAACTGAAAGGTTCTTTTCAAGTAATGTTTCTATTACCCCAATTTCCACCATGAGTCTTAAGGGATCTGAAATGGAGTTTCCCATTTTTTAATGCAGGAAAAGCCTGTCCATATAATCGAAGTTGTCTTTTGGGGTGTCATACTGTCTCAGAGGCTCCTCTGTCAGTCCTTGATCTGGGCCCCAGGCTCCCACTATTCTGGAGTTTCTTGAGTCTCTCTGGGTGTCCAGCTTAACTCACAGAACTGTTGCTTCTTCTTGAGATAATAATCCTAGGCAAATTTCTCTCCTGCAGATTTCTGTTAAACATCTCTTGTCTTCTAAGATTTTCCTGTCAGATATCTGCTTTCTTCAATGTTGGTGAACTTTTTTCTTCTCCAATATCATTGGGCACCACATGTAATAGTACTTTTTATTTGCTTAATTTCATTGTCATCTTAGAGGTTTACTGATGAATAAGGCTATCTTTTCTAGTTCTTTCTGAACTCTGGCTAGCTGGTTCAACTCATCTGTTCTGGCTCAAATTCGTCTTCAAACTGACTGATTCAATCTGGCTCCTCTAGCTTTTCACTGAATTGTTGTGCTTGGCCTCAAACTAACACTTGTGGTTTGTTCTAATCATCAGGTTCCTTCTTAGTCTCTGGCTTCAACTGCCTCTACTGACTGCACTGAACTGCAAGTATTCATGAAGGAACTCAACTCCATTGCACCGAGCTCACTGCATTGAGTCCCAACTGACTTTTCATGTGCTGCTCTTAAATAGCTTCTCTTTCCTGTGCTGTTCTTGTGAGAGTTGGACATATCCTATCTCTGACATCTTCTGTCAAATCTTACTCTCATATTGTTGGATTAAAATTTCTCTACATGATTATGTATATATAATCACTTATATAAATAAAATATGTAAATAAAAATTTTCTACATAATTACACACACACAGAGAGATACAGATGCATCTTTTAAAAGAAATGTCTATTGAAATAAATTTCCATATAACAGCTCAAGTAGTTCTTAGTTTCAGTAGCCCCTCCTCATGTTCTTTTCTTTATACATTCATTGTCTATATGCTACTACTTGAAAAAAATGTTCATAGAATCAAGTAACATTTTAATTTTCTTTGAAATAAAATGTTCTAAGTTTCTTTTGGAAGCTAGATCTTAGGGAATGACTCATTGAAGTATCATCTAGTTTGATGAGTGAGTCAACATTAGTATTCACCTAATTTATTTTGAGTAAATTTCAATAAGTATGCATAAAATGCTTTAAAAATTAGAGGTTTAAATTGGATACAAACACATACATTAAAACATTGATTCTGATATGTTTCTAATTTTTCACTATTATAAAATTTGCCACATTTATGTATTACACAGAATCTATAAAGTCATAAAGACCCTTTAGAAAGCTCTGCTGGAGGGCTGGAGCTACAGTGGCTGCAAAGATAGGACAGATGTGAGAAATTTAGTGTATGCAGTTCATAAGAAATATTAATTCTTCAGCATATACCAGGTGCTCATTATGATTAAGAACTGGTTACCATGGGAACAGACAGCATGAAATCTGTAAAATTAAAACACACAAGATAGAGAGTACAGATAGCACAGGAGAGTGAATCATGACCAAATGGTTTTAGCTTAGTTTTGATAGTTCCAAAGATGTGTAAAACTTCTGATTGGCTGTTTTGTGGGTAAAATTACTTTGGTTATCTATCTCATATTATTCACTTGATAGATGTTTTATCTGAAACCAACTTAAATATGATTGAATACATTATAATAATTAACTGTAGATGTGCTAAGGTCATGTTATGGGAATTTAAAATGTTCATGAGTAGTAGCAATTACGATTAAAAAGTCATACTGAAAACCCTATTCCTCTCCTTCCTATCCACTTCCTCCTCTTAATTTTCTTAGTGCTTTTGTGACATGGTTTCTCAGTGTAGCCTTGACTGTCTTAAAACTCACTCTGTAGACCAGACTGGCCTTGAACTCAGAGATCTGCCTACCTCTGCCTCCTGAGTGCTGGGATCTCTACCCTCTCAAATTTCTATATTTTAAAGGACTAGGTAATGTCTATAAAAAATAATGGCAGCTGGTCCCCATGAGGAGACAGTCCTATGCAGCACTCTTCAATTTCATTTGTTGATGATATGGACCAATCTTAAAGTATGTTAAATTCTAACTTCTCAGGACAGACAAAATAAGTGGTTACCTTTTATCTTTGTGATCCTACCTGGTTGACATTAGGGAGTGGACAGAGAATGTTGTATGCTTGGTAAGAGCAGGGTCTAGGATTTTGTTGTGTTTTGTTTTTTATTTACCCATTAAGACTTTTGGGAAGATATTCTGTCTTTATTACCAGACATTAAATAAATGTAATAAAGCTAGCACTGGACACAGGGAAGGATGACAGAATCTACTCAAAGATGACAAATTCTACCCACAATTGGTATGTTCTGAGTTCATTTGCATCTTACTTATTAGTGTAGGTTTATTATTATTATTATTATTATTATTATTATTATTATTATTATTTTAGATGTACAACTTTATCACAAAATTTCCAAAGAGTTTTTATATTCATTGGGGAAAACAAATTTACTACAGGGATATATATATATTCTGTATAACTATAATTTTTTGATAAGGCCCAAGTAGACTTTAGTTATCTTACTGTAAGGACCACCTTTTCAGTTGATGAAGTAGTAAATACAAGTGTCTCATGCTATTTGCATAGGTATCAAATGGAATTTCCCTATTCTTTTTCATTATTACACCTTTCTCTTTCTCTGGGACGCTTGCTTTTTATCAGCATGAAGCCATTCTGGTGCTTTTGCTCATTAAAGCTGTAGTAACAGCTGATTCTTCAGGGAAACCAATCCTTAGCACCTAAATGGACTCTGAACAACTGGGCAGCTCTTCAGCTGCCAAAAATAACAGTCATGTCTTAGGTGAGGTAGCTCTTGGCTAGAAGCCTAGCACTTAGGAAACCTAGATCAGTCTGAGCAATACAGCAAGACTTTGTCTCACAAAAAGATGAAATTAAAATAACAGCATTGTTTTAAGTTCTGTATGGTTGTTTCTAACAACATTATCTCATTACAGAACATTAGTGACAGCTCTGTAGAGGTCATAGAGTGCTGTCATGTTGTGGCATACAAATACACATCTTACTTGTAAAAGTTTGAACCAGAGTTTGAATTTTAGAAGGCCTTGGGCCTTCAGTCAACATTTCCCACTCAGTAGGATTTTGGAAAGATCTGGATAACCTGGAGTGCTGGCATTCTAAACCACTGGCTGAAAGCCCATGCATATGCTTTGGAACTGAGATCAGCAAGTAGCAAGATAGTTATCCGATTATGAAAATCAAGTATCTCTAACAAGTGTTCTTGTCACACAGCTAGTGGCAGACAAAGTAGTGCTTGGGCCCATACATACTTACAAAATAGTTGTTGAATAATTTTAACTTCTAAGACATTAGCATTTTAGACATTATGAAGCTCAGTTTGAATTAACGTGGGTAATACGTCATTTAAGCAGTGAGTATACTAGTGGTTTTCTAAGGGGATGTGAAATACTAAAATGGGGAAAAATATTTGGATTGCTCTTCATAGATTGGACTGTTCCCAATAGTATGGTGCTTTTATGGGTTCTCCATGTTTAGTTCAAGCATAATTGTGAA
Organism: Micromys minutus; assembly: GCF_963924665.1. Classification (NCBI taxonomy): domain Eukaryota; kingdom Metazoa; phylum Chordata; class Mammalia; order Rodentia; family Muridae; genus Micromys; species Micromys minutus. The sequence continues at coordinate 38,284,745 of NC_137958.1, forward strand.
AACTACCAGAAGGAAATAAAAAGACTCAGTGAGATATTCTGTGTCTTTATTCATAGTAATAGTAATTCCAAAGGAGAAGATTTAGATTTGTTCCAGATTACTTTTACTCTCTAGTAAAAATAGCGTGTGTGTTTTAACTCCCCATAAAGCAAAATAATTTTAACAGTCTAAGATAGAATTGCTGGTCATGATGGGTCACAGAGAATTGATCAGTCACAAGTTTGAATTAATGAACATCTGGCTGAGATGTGAAAAGATTCAGACCTTAAAATGATATTTGAAATATATGTTCCTGTTGACTCTGTTAGGTTGCTCATCCCCTGCCCAAACTGGAAAATCCCATCTTCCCCTCCTTCCCCCAACCCCACATGCACAGAGAAAACTCCCCCTCCCACTTGGAGAAAACTCTGGGAGTTTATAGAGAAACAAGTCACCACCCCTCAAGTATGTATTTTCCTCAGTCCACCTAAGAGTGCTGGCCTAGGAGTTCAGTTTTTGACCATATATGGACATAATCCCAGCTCCTACCCTGCACATCATCACTCCTGGCCTATGCTCTACAGAACCCCTTTGCTTTGGCCTGGATGCCTGACTTCACTGACCTCTATCTGTAAGGCTGGTGGACCCACCTGAGAGCTGCATCCTAATAAACCTGCCTCTGTCTACTTTTAGTTTGGTCTAATATGGCCTATATCTGCATCACTAAAGGAGAGAAAAAAACCTATTAGATTCCTCTAAATCAGATGTTGTCTGATGGTCTCATCACATCCTCAAGTCCTGAGTTAGTTGTCTGAAGTTTATTACAAAAACTTGTTTCTCTTTGGTGTGGTGATGCATATATATTATTCCAGAAGTGAAGAGGCTAAAGCAGGAAGAATTTTTTTTTCTCTAAGGTTGAAGATGGAACCGAAGACCTTGAACATGCTAAAGTTTATTCTTACTATCCCCTTTAGCTATACCATTGAGCTATGCTAGGCTAGATCTTTATTTCAAATTATGAGGAAAACTGTACTTTTTTCTGTTTTTGAAGAGAAAATTTAAAAATATTTTTATGTATGTAAGCGTATATTTTAATAACATTCATAATTTATCAGAAGCCTATATGATTGCATTTTTTTCCAAAATTATCATGGAGACTAAGATGAATCGATGAATAAATAAATCATGTGTGTTTTGTTTAGACTGCTAAAAATCTTATAATCTGAGGAACAAAATATAAGCTTGATTATGCTTTGAAATATGAAAAGTTCTAAAAAATTGATTTTGGAAAATATTTATTTCATGTGTGTGTGTGTGTGTGTGTGTGTGTGTGTGTGTGTGTGTGTGTGTGTAGTGTGTATATGTGCACCAGTTGCTGTGTAGAAGATCTCAAGTCAGAAGAGGGCTTCTAATCTACTCTAACTGCTGTTACAGATGGTGGTAAACTGTTAGGTAGGGGATGAGAATCTAAAGCAAGTTTTTGTTTTCTACAAGAGTAACATGTTCTCTTAGATGTCGAGTCATACTTCCAGGCCTTAAAAATGGGTTTCTTATAAATACCTACATTTTGTGTACAACAAATTAAAAAGAATTAAAACAGACTTGTGCCATTTCTAGATAGTGAAGTCTTAGACCATTGTAGATTTTCATGTTTTCCTGTATTCTAAATTTCAGATTGTGTTTTTCTAGAAAGAAAGGCGCTTTGATTTACTTTCCAAATATTTAGATGCTTCCTACCCTAAATTATGTTTGGTTTTTGAGCATAAGAGTATCAAAAATACTTAGAGTGCTTTCCTTTGTACTGCAGTGCTTGCTTAGGTACTTCACGGCTCAGAATCTCAGAGAGCACACAGCTGAAGACGATGTGATGTGATAAGTGTTTAATTTTATAAAATACTTGTTATTTTGGAAAAAAACCCATTACCACTTGATAGGAAGGATCAAAATGTACACAAACTTTAGAAGACAAGAAGCAGAATATACTTATGGTGGTCCATGACAACCTCACACTAACCTTCAGAAGAGCTTTTAAAGATTAAGAACACAGATGCCATTGTATTCATGCTTTTCTTTAGACAGAAAGGGCCTTACTAGAGCCTTAAAAGTAAAACAAAATGCACTTCCCATATCTCTGAGTCATGGTGATCTATTGTAGACAAATTGCTTTTATTATCCTTTCACTTTTCTGCTCTTTGAAATGAAATTTTATCTAGAAATTCTAATTACTCCTCTTATAATGGGTGATCAAAATGCATCTAACCAATTTTTTTCCTTTTTTTTTTTTTTTTTTTTTTTTTTTTGACTAAGCACTCAATGTTGATCAGGATAAATTGTAGAAATCCAATATAACTTAATTCTAATGTACCAAAATGTGTTACAGTTAAATGGAGTTGGAGCCAGTTAGAGATCGATTATGCTGTGTCACCCTCACTAAATAGTCTCATGTCTCTGAGGTGAGATCGAATGCTATACCAGGATTAGTACCGAGGAGGTAAGCAAAACTACTATAATCATTCTCACAGCGGACTTTAGATTAGAAACAGAACTCTGAGACATAGAGTTTGTAAAAGAGGTTTTTTTTTTTTTTTTTTTTAAAGAAGAGTTCTCTATAATTGATATTTAAGGACACGAGCAAAGGGAGTTTGGCCAGAAGAAAAGATGATTCTCAGCACAGCTGTGTGGCTTGAGTAAGAGTGGACTTCATACTGTCACTTATTTGAATGTGTCCTCACCAGAGTGACTCTGTTTGAGAAGGATTAGAAGGATTGAGAGGTGTGGCCTTGTTGGAGGAAGTATGTCATTTGAAGTGTGCAGAAGGGACGAGGAGGTATTTGTGACCACAACAGCCAGCTGAGTAATGATTCATGAGAGGCAAGAAGACAGTTCTGTACAGTACGAGTAAGGAGCTGGTCTTATAGAGTAGATTGACAGAAAACAAGTTTCGATCAGGGTCTGGGGAAGGATCTTGTGGGCTCTTGACCACACAATTAGAGGTCATACATGTTCTAAGTCTTCTGGGTGGATGACAGGCTATGCATCCCTTTTCTTGAAGGAACAACTCTGTGTACAAAACATTTCTGGTTCTCCTAGTGTGAGCACAAAGAACTCTATGCCTAGCACAGTGGTAAGCTTAGAGATATCAAAAAGTCAACAGCAGGTTTAGAGTTTCTGTCTGCTGAGCAGGATATAGCTCTCAGCTACTTCTCCATCACCAAGTCTCCATGAGCTCGCATGCCTGTTGCCATGTTCATACCTTGATGATAATGGACTCACCTCTGGATCTGTAAATGAGCTCCCAATTATAAGTCTCTTTTATGAAAATTGATTTGGCTTTGGTGCCTCTTCACTGCAATAAAATAGTGGTGAAGACAGAAGTTGATACCAGGAACTGGGGTACTCCTTCACTAGACATGATCATGCTGTATATCAGTGGAATGTGGACTCTAGACTAGAGAAGTGGCTGAATGGTTTAATTGGGGGCTTGATGGGATATCCTAGTAGGAGCAGGGACATTGATATTGGGACAGTGTGGACAAGTGGGAGACCAACATAGGAAGTTTTAAGGAGAAAATAATACAATACGACCTAACGATCATTCTGACATATTTTGGCAGAGTATGGCTGCTTTTGCTTTTGTCCTGAAAATCTGCTTACCTTTTTCATGAATGACAATGGCAGAGGAGATTTCAAGACATCTTAGGGTTGAATGTTTCATGTGGTCGTTAGTAATCACTCTTATTTAGATGAGTAATGGAAAAGAGAAAGCTGGACAAAAAGAAATACCAAATGCACAGGTAGAGGGGATAAGAAAGCACTAGAAAGTGTACTGGAGCTAAGTCCAGTGATTTAAGAAGATTAAAATTTAAAGAACATCTTGACACTCAGCAAAGAAAAGAGAGTGGTAACCTCAGGGTAAGATCCCACCCAATTAAGGTTCCAACTCCTAGAGAGGAATTAAAGAAGCTTAAGCAGAAGCAAACCATCAGCAAGGGAAAGCTCCTGCAAGTGTAAATGAACCCGAGGGCCAAGTTCCAGGCCAGCAAGCAGCAGAATCTGGCAGCTTCAGCCAAGTGGTTCTGGTCTTTAGAGTCAAGAAAATCAAGGGAGCAAGTTCTTACACTATACAAAGGAGTGTCTCTTCCCCCATTGGCTAAGAAAAGCTGTTGAGGGTGGTGAGGACACCCGGTAGGTGCCCTTGCAGTGATCCATGAAGAAATGAGAAAGAAACCTCGGTTCAGATAGACTTTGTCAACCTAGATCAGACTGCCGGAGGAGGTTTAATCCCGGCTGTTCGTTGCCAACATATTAAAACATAGTACAATTTAGGATCATTATTAAATATTTTCCCTTTAAGTAAATTATTTTATTCTTTTGTGAAGTGTTACTTAATTTTATTTTATTAGAGAATTGGAATACATAGCAGAAAATATGTTTATTTTACAAAAATATTGAAATTATTCAAAATAAAATATCTGTTTGCATGTTTTGTATTGATGTTATGGATGTTAGAATTAATCACAGTTGTTATCTATTTCTGTGACTGATTTCCACATTTTTATTTGATTGTTTGAGATAATGGTATAAATTTGAGTTTAAAAGCAGAAGAACCATTTCCAGGAAGATGCTTGAGATTTGGAAATTGTCTAGGTGCTGTATATCTCAAAAAGCAAAAAGGAGATCCACCATGTGGCCAACTATATTACTCCTTTGTATATTGTAAAAACTTGTTGTCTTATTAGAGACTCTTGTTCATCCATGTTCACTGCAAATCTATATATACTAGTTAGGAAATGGCAACAATCTGGATAACCTTCGACTAATGAACAGATAATGGAGACCGAGTATGTTTACACATTGGAATTCTATTCAGCTGTAAAGAAAAATGAAATCATGTAATTCACAGATGAACAAATGGAACTGGAGAATATTATATTTGTAAAGTATTCCAGACAGGAAAGACAAGACAAGGGCTGAGTGTTCTCTCTAAGTTGTGTATTTTAATTCCAAATTCTTGGGTCTGACATAACTGTATCAGGGGTCAGGAAACTAGAATGGAGCCATGGTAGGGGTGAAGGAACTTCGGAGAGGGAAATAATGAGACACGGTTGTTATGAGGAGGTTATGGGGAAAACAGATGAGATGATCTGGGAAAAGATGCTGGCAGTTAATGCAGGGAGGCAAAGAGGAAAGGGGGATAAATAGCAGCAAGAACATTTTTCAGATTACAGGGTAACATTTTTTATAAGCTTACTTGATAAAGCCTCTAATGACATGACAGCCTAAATGTGAGCTGAGCAAGGAGGATCCCAGCAAACATGCCCACGAAGATGGGAGAAAAGCTCACAAGTCCTCAACCTTACACAAAGAAGTACAGGCAATGGTGAGCAGGAGAAATAGTCATGAGTTTGAGAGAGAGTGGGGCAGGTCACAGGGAGAGTTACAGGAGGAGAGTAAGGCATGAAAATAATGTAAAATAGTACTCATGCATAAAATTCTCAGAGAAACTTACAACATGACCAAGTAAAGGGGTTCTTTTATTAGGAATGAGGCTTCATATTTAAACCATACTGCCCTTTTGGCATTGGTTTTGCCAATCAGAAATTGACATTTAAAATGGATATTAAGAAAACGCCTGCACAAACATTTATCATAATGGGCATTTTTATCCACAAAGATTAATATTTGTGAGTGGTGCAGGCTTCCTCTAAGCCTAAGTACTATAAGGTAATTTTTAAAAGTTCTTATCAAGGTAGTAGAAGCTGTTGATGTGCAGACCCCTAACTGTCACTCTTAGGGAGACATCCTACAATTTTAAGAAACACTCTGGAACTTGGGGTAGAGCATGTATAGTTGTTTGCTTCTAAAGGCATAATGAACACCAACTCTGCCCTGACATGGCCCCGCAGTACTATTAATCTGTAGCTCAGTTGGGAGTTTTGTTGTACATCACTGTCTTGTCTCTCATTTTCATACTTCTCTGACCCAAATGTTCCTCACTTACTAGGGACTTTAGTAGGAAAATTAGCATCTAGCAGATTCCCCATATACTCTTTGATCCTCTTCCTCTGCATAACACATCAAAGCTATCTGTTTTTCTCTGTCTCTGCCAGCGTATAATGGAGAAACCGTCAGACCAAGTAATGTAGGATCCACCCTAGATGGACTTCGTTTTTTCTTTATACTTAGCATGGACACTCTTCCTTCTAAACGAATCTTTGGTCTCTCTACCTAGGGAAAGCTCTCCTTGCCTTGGACTATTGGTGTTTGTTTATCTGCATTCTTTGTAATCGCTTGTTCTATTTGCTAAGGTCAGTCCAGACTGAAGAACCCTTTAGAATAGGAATTGGGTTTTATGTATTTATTATTATTATTATTTGTGACAGGCTGTTTTAGAGTCATTCTCTGCTGCTCTGACAAATCTTATGACGAAAAAGCAACTTAGAGGAATAAGTAGAATATTTTATTTTACAGGTTATAGTTCACCATTTTGGGAAGCCAGGACAGGAGCTCAGGCAGAAAGTTGAAACAACTATGGAGGAATGCTGCTTTTAGACTTGAACTTCCTCATGGACTCATGGTTAGATAGCTTGCTATTTATGTAGCTCATCATTACCTTTCTAAGGAATGATGCCACCCACAATGGGCCAGGCCCCCCCCCCACATCAATTAGGGTTGAGAAGATTGTCTACACACTTATCTACACACTTGTCTCCAAGGCTATTTTAATCTGGACAGTCCCTCAATCAAGATTTCTCTTTCAGATGACTAGGATGTGTCAAGTTTAGAGTATAAGCTAACTAAGTTAGGATCTTATGTATTCCAGGCTGGACTTGGATTTCTGACCCTCCAGTTTTCACCTTCCTAGAGCTGGAGATTATAGGTAGGTGCTGCCATACCTGGCTTGTGTGATGCTGGGTGTTGAACTTAGGACTTGGTGCATGCTAGGCAGGTACTCTATTAACTGAGTCACAGCCCCTGCCATTTTGAAATGCATTCTTTAAAAAGGTTTTAACCTCATTTTTTTATTTCATTGTTTATATATAGATCTCTGTGTATATGGATATAAATATGTGGATGCTTGAGAACAGAAGAGGACATCAGGTCCCTTGAAGATAGAGAAGAGGTGTTTGTGAACCATTCATTTTGGGTACTGGAAAATAAGCTTCTGTACTCTGAAAGAGCAACAAGTGCTTTTAACTGCCGAGCCATCTTTCTGGTGCCTGATTTATTTATCTTTAGTGCCCCTCTGCCTGGCACCATGCCCAGTCACTTCCAAAACGACAAGTTCACATATTTATCATATTTACGCTTTCACTTTTCCTGAACAAGTTGTTTGAAACAGGAAATTTTGATGGGCAGAAGTAGTCAGATCAATTTATCACCAAGTTCCACCTACTTTTTCATCTAGATACATGTTATTCCTAACCTCTCCATAGCTCTCTATGAAGTTTGTCACGGCTCTTCAGATGAAATCCCTTCCCCTCCAGATAGTTCGCATAGTTATCTGTTAGCATGCAAGTAAAAAAAAAAAATGCTCCTACCTACTCTCCAAAGGATAAATTCCATAGAGTGATGTGGGATTTTAATAATACAGTTCCAGATTGCCCCATTTTATTATCTACTATTTCCTGCTCCAGAAATGGTTGGCTTGTACAGTCTCATGTGGAGTAATTTCTCACTTTGTGTCTTGTGTTGAATGTTCCAATGGCAAAATTGTCTCATTTCATGGAGCACATCTAGAGCTATGCAGCATACGATGGAGGGAAAGCACTCTCACCACTGCACTCTCCTACCTGCAGGCTGTTGAAGTTTGACCTCTGTGTTCTCATCTGAACAGCAAGTCTATGAACAGCATATCTGCCTAGAAACTATGCATAGGGGAAACATTACTGATTATCTTATCATTTAAGATTTTATAAAGATGCTTAGCAGAATTTTTTTTCAGGTAAACACAGTTTCCTTATTATATGTTTCATTGCTTCTATTGCAGAAGTGCTTCTTAGATTCACTACATTTTGGAGAACTTATATTTGTGTAGAACTGCCTTTCAAGGCAATAAGAGCCCCTGTGAAGGAAAAATGATGTTTCATTTAGTTTCATGTCTTTCTTGCTCATAGTAAATATTAAATACATGTCTGATGAATGAGTAACTTGCACAGTGGGAAGGATTAATGCTTTGTTAACAGAAAGGTATGTTCAGATTGAATGTTTGCTAATTTTGTATTCACAGGTAAGTAATTTCTCAGAGGATGTTTATGTACCAGTAAATAGAAATATTCTCCTTTTCATCTATGACCTGGAATTGATTGCAGTGCTTGAGATATGGTTATCATTATCTTGAAAACTATATATTATTATGTCAAACTTAAGTATTAATAAGCAAGCATGGTTTTCTTTGTGGGAAAAATTAACTCTAAAAACACACCATCCAGTGATTCTACTTGTCTAAAGTTAATCTCTTTTTAAATTTTTATTATATTACTTATACATTCCTAAAATCATATTTTTTCAGTAACATACATGTGATATAGTACCACTTTTCCTTATAGTTTTACCAACACCTTTGTGTGTACAATCATATATTTTGAGAATAATCATGTATTATGATGATCCTTTTCTCTTTTCTTTTATCTTTCCCATCTATTGCTTCTCTTCCAAACAGTGACTCCTGGATAAAGGAACAGATCAATACACAGTGTTGGTTGATAAGAGGCAGTACCCAAAAGTAGGCACTATCAACTGAAATGTGCTGGCTTTGGGAGGACCCGTCTCATGTGATGTAGAATCCCACCCAGGAGATAATGACAGAATCGCACTGAGCATGAAGGGGAACAAAAGGAAATGTAAGATTTGGCTTTTTCTCAGCAGGCACTGACAATCCATTGGGCAAGATAAAGCACACCCGCATAAAACTGCTAAGGAGCAGAGATGGACAGATTATGATTAAGTGTCCACTATGTTTAGAGGAAGAGACACTAGAAATTCTCATAAGTGAGCTTGAAGTGAGGAAGTTTTTGCAAAACTCAGATGTGACAAAGAGAATGCCACAGATGTTTGAAGGCTTATGGTGTGTCAGCCACTGTGATAAGCAAAGCACACGCTGTGTATATTTATCCGTATGCACATCTGCGGTGACTTTCACTCTTGAACTAAAAACATTAGGTTTTATGAAGACAGAACACACAAAACATAAAATACTTATCTTAACCACTTTGACTCAATTCAGTGGTCACGAGCACTTTCAACATTCATATTCTTTCCTAACAGAGGCTTGGCACTTTTTCATTATATGAAACTGAAACTCTATGCACATTAAACAGCAAAATTCTCACCATTTTTCTCCACGAAAGCAATACTGAATCTAAACTCTATAGCAACCTTAGAGGATAATAGTACTATGTCATTTAGCAGGGAATTCAGAAGTGTAGATGTTAAAACGCGCGCGCGCGCGCGCGTGTGTGTGTGTGTGTGTGTGTGTGTGTGTGTGTGTGTGTGTGTATACACAAATGCATGTGTTCATGGGATAGGATGCCATACCATGTATGTGGAGGTCAGAGAATAACTTGTGGGTGTCAGTTCTCTCTTCTCATCATGTGTTTTACGAGGATCAAACTTAAATTGTCAGGCTTGGAAAGAAATACCTTACTTTCTGAGCTATCTTGCTGGTCCTTGAATCTCTTCATGAACTGGGAAACCTTACCTATTGAGGTGATAATTGCAAGGAAGGGCAAAGAGATCTGGGTAATAATTTTCCATATGCTAGGATGACAAGGACATATAGAAATGAAGATATACATTTTAATATATCCCCTGAACTGGAAGAGTCCTATGTTGGCTGAAGCTTTATAAGTAATATTTTCTTATTAAGACAGAATCTGGTAGATTAAGGAATGACTACAACGATTGTGAATGTCATCATTTAAGGAAGGGATTAGGGTTGGCAAATAGAAAAGTGAATCAGGAGCCATTACTAGATGTGAAAGAATGTGTTTTCTTCTTCAGGCACTAAATAAGAATAAGGTGCTTTATGTACATTTTGTCCAATTATCAAAATATTTTGGTGGACACTGTTGTTTTACTTTAGAGTCTCAGAAAGAAAGACTTTTCCACAGGCTACCGTGCTGATCATTAAACTACAATCTTCTTCAGCAAGATAGACTGTCTGCTGTATTTTGTATTTTAGATCCTGAGGCTGGGCATCTGCAAACTAGGCTTCTGCTTAGTCAGTAGTTATCAGTAGTTAGGTTAGTTAAACACAGGAAAAGGGAACAGTGAACAAGGCGAGGGAAATTGAGCTGGGTTCTTAGGTTGTTGTTTCTGCTTTTCTTACTATCTGCTTACTTTTGTCTGTCTGTCTGCCTGCCTCTCTCTCTCTCTCTCTCTCTCTCTCTCTCTCTCTCTCTCTCTCTCTCTCTCTGTGTGTGTGTGTGTATCTTTTGTTTTTGATATGATTTACTCTTATGATACCCTTTTCTCCTGTAGCATTTTTTCCTATTACTCTGCATGAAATTTGGTCATTGTCCCAACCTGGGCAGTCAGAACTGGGTGTTGGCATCTTCTTTTGGGTTTGAAGACACAGAATCTGGGTTTCCCCCTTTACAAGCCCAGGAGCCCACCACCAATTGCTTATCAGCCCCCCTCATATGCTGGTTGGTCTGTGTGGAGTTTTTGCTTTAGGCATCTGTTAATAAATTGAGTGTGCTTACCTGTTGCCTCTGTGATATTTTAGTGTTCTCTATTTGTGACTTCAGTTACTAATTAATGGATTTTTGCTAAATTAAACATTTTCCCATTGATGCATTTCTATTTAATCAGTGTTATTTTTGCCTTGAGTCTGCCTTTTGGGACAACTATGGAGAGTTTGGTCTTCTAGTCACCCTCATTATTGCCATTCTGCATGGTACCAATGTGTTATTTAGTACCAACGTGTCCACAGAACCGTGCTTCTCACTACACGTGAGGATAGAATCTACCTCTGCTGGCTTTCCTTGCTATCAGTCTGGATGCCTATGGGTTTTGGTGGAATTTTCAGAGGAATAGATTGCCCATCCTTGTAGTTCCAGCAGTGTTTGTAGGCTCTGTACTTATGAAACTTTTTGATCTATACACCGAATACTACTTGATCACAAAACAATTCCAACAAAGCACTTCATAAAAGCAAAGACCATGTTTATTTTTGCATTGAACCTACAAGGTCAGAAATAATAGTTCATAGTGCCAAGTAATGAGTAGTGTGTACTCTTTGCAAAGTGCTTGGAGGGGTAGAGGGTGAATCAGTGAGTGAGGATTAGGAATAGTCAAACCTCATCTCATTATAGTAAGCAGATTTCAGAAACTCACAACTTGCGCTTATGATCTTTCTTGATTTCTTTCCCTTATATTCTCATCTAAGATTAGAGATGATTCAAAATCTAGTGTATGTGACTGCTGCCTGATAATTAGTCTACAACTTTCCAACCTTGCACCGTTTTTCTTTCCTGACTTTTTGAGCTGTTGACTGGGGATGTGCTTCTAATTTAGAGATCCCATTCTAGAAGAAAGTATTGTCACTGTCTCTTGAGGATGCTGGCTAGTTCCTGCCTATGGATCCAGGGGGAAGCAACCTCTCAGAGAGAAAGCATAGGTAATGTTAGCATAGCTAATTTGTCATGGACTGTACTTCAGCTAGGTAGGATTCTTCTGTTTCTGCACATCCCAAGTTCTCTAGACAACATCTATAAAAGCTCATGTTCTTTCCTCTACAAGCTTCGGAGTCCCTCAATTTCTCATAGTTAAAGGTGCATTTGTTGAGCTGTATGTATTCATGTGTCTTTCACTGGTGATCATTTAATGGAGCACTAGGTAAGCAAATAGACTCTCTTCCTAACCTCACCTCACAACTGAATTTAAGTGAAAATTTCCTAGTTACTCTGTTACATAAATAAACTTTCCCTGAGTATGTGACAATTGAGAGAAAATACACAGTAGTATGACATACACTAAATATAACCATGATTATATTTATTTTCCTAAGCAGGGTTTTAGTTGTCATGTTATATTAAGATGCTGCCAAGGAGGAATGTCTTTGTAATAACCACACAGCAGCATCTGCTCACTGTTCTGTGATTACTGTGTCTTTTTAAGTGAATAAGTAAATGACTGATTTTACATCAAAATTTAGAACAAAAATTTAACAGTGGTACTTCACAGATCAGAGATGATTAGAACGGAAGATAATTAGCACATAAGGATAGGACTCAAAAGATAATGGTAGATAATAGTCAAATAAAATCTCAATAGGTAGATATGGTCCACTGAAAAATTTTATAGCATTCACTGGAACCCTATAGTAGGAATTGGAAAAGATTATAGCAATTGTCAAGACAACTATCTAAGGGAGCCAAGGACTGTTTGTTTAAAGTTAGAAGAAAATAGATGCAGGTTCCGGCACAATAACTTGAGATTAAATATTTAAAAGTTTAGCCTAGTGCTAGTGACTCAGTTCTGGGATGCTGAGGTATGGGACAAGGCTCTGTAGGTCACCAGTAGCTGGGAGGAACAATAATGCACAATAATTTGTGAGGTCATTGGAATACACAATTAGCAAGTTTAGTGTGATTTTCATGTATGAGAAATTCAGAGATCATTGCATTGCTCTTGAACAAGAGTTAGAAATTGTTCTTTACATCTCACCATTTGGATCATGAGTAGGAAATGATTGTGAAAGATAGTTATTTTATACATTATAGTAAAATACTTGTAAGTATCTGACTTTATTGGGAATGTTCCTTGACTTCTGAGGCATTCATTGATCATGGTTCATGGCCAATTAAATACTGTGCATTTTGAAATTTTGAGGTCCTCCACTAGCTGTGGTATCCATGTGCCCTCTCCTGATCTAAGTCATTAGTCAACATCTGGAGACACTTTTGCTCCTCATAAATAAAAGTTGGGGGAACTATTATTAGGTTGCTTCATCTAGTGGGTAGAGGTCAAGGATGCTACAAATATTCTCTGATTCTTGCAAAGCATTCTTATCAAATAAATATTTGGCCAAAATAACCTAAAGTTAAATCAAGGAGACCTTTATTTTTCTCTCTCTCTCTCTCTCGTCATCCTTTCCAAGTTTTGGGATAGTTGTAATACTATTATTATTGTTTCTTGCTTTAAAAAATATTTACTTTAATTTTACTGTTTATTTATGTGTATGTGTTTCTGTCTGTGTATGCCATGGGTGGAGGTGTCCTCAGAGGCTAGAGATGGATATTGCATCATTTGGAACTGGAGTTATATAGTGGTTGTCTGCCACCCTAAATGGGTACTGAGAACCTGACTGGGATTCTCTAAAACAATAGCAAGCACTCTTAACTCTGGAGTCTTTTCCTCAGTCTTGGCACATGCTTTGATTATAACTATTATCTTTAAGCATGCACCTGTGCATGCAGTCTCCAGAGATTATATGTTGCATCTGTGGCTTCCCTATATGTGTTTGTGGACATGTCGTTCAACATTGCAAAACAGAATAAGACCACAGAACTTTGTAATCCTTCACCAAGGATTAGCATAAAAATTTACTTTTGGGCCTTTTACCATCTGATCTCCTCTATGCAAGAGGCACTGTAATATGGATATAGAATATTTCTCCCCCTTTCCAGATTATTTCCTCTAGGCCCCTTACAAGCTACAAAACCCAGATCTAAAACACATCATGCTTGTAAGCAGAAATGCATATTTATCCCTTATCCAGAAACAAGAAACTTTGTCTAGATCTTGCAGCATCTAGTGATGATGGAATGACCTGTAAAATGTGTACCATCTGACCAAACTGAAGTCACTCTAATCACACTGTGATGAGCAGGGTTCCTTAAGGGATTTATTAGAGATGTTCTATAGGTATTATTCTGCAAAGAGAAATGTCTATGAACTTTACAAGTAACAGGTATCTGACAGTTCCCCTTCCCCTGTGGTGTTCAGATGTGAGGTGTATGTTGTGCATAATAATTCTCTAAAATGTCACTTGAGGAGAGTCAGCAGGATACTGGACACAGAGCTATATCTACATCTGGCTGTTTAGATAACAGCATATTGTTGAGGCACAGAAATACTTACATTCAGCTCACATCTTCTATAGCTGTCTTTTCATTAAACTGGAAGGGTCGCGTAGGCATCATGGAAAACAAATATGCCATGAATCCAAAATACCATTTTACAGAAAACTTGGTTGACGTCAATCTTGTCCACTAATTCATTTTACAAACGAATAAATGGAATCCCAGATGGATTAAAAGACTGTACAAAGGTCACACTGCTGAGAGAACAAAGGTTAAAGACAGTTGGTTCATGCTTTGAGGAAGAAAAATGATGATTAGACCACTGACAAGTGTGTTCTAAAAGCACAGTGAGGGCAAAATAAATATTTCATGAGTGGATTTAACACAGAAATAAAACCTGGTTTGACTGATTTGTTTCTCCCACTGAATAAATCTGATGTGTCATGCCACAGAGATAAAGCTGAACCAAGACTTTCATCAGTAACATTACAACTGTATACAGTTCGATAGCTGTTTTCCAAATGATAGCAAAATGTTTACTGACCAGCCTCCTGTGTCTCAGCATTACATAAAATTGAGTTATGGATAATATGACAAGAAAGACATTTGGTAAATGCTAGCTAGCATCCTGAAGGTGTTAAAACTGACTAACTGTCCCATGTTCTGCTGTGGCACCCGCTGACACTGATTAAATCTATAGAATCTAGGGCACATTTCCATAACATGAATATTCAGAGTTTGTGATGCAAGAATTATTATTAAACCACTGGGAAGGAACACATTATCATTATTTGATTGAATACTAAATGCTGTCTTTTAAAAATAATCCAATATGAATATTTTGATAATGTGTAAAAGAGATGTTTTGGGGGAAAACTCATACATTTTATACATTACATAATCAGGGAATTAAATTAAGTTTAATCTTGTCCTGTGTATTTTGAAGCATAATGTGATAAAAATCCAGCTAGAGCTTGGTTCAAATGTTTTGTATAAAAATACAATGTGCAGAGGCCAGAGAGATGACTTAGCCCATAAGGATGCTTGGGACAGATGCTCTCAGTAGATCTCTGCGCCATTCTTCATACCCACATGGGAGAAGGAGAGAATCAACTGCTGGCACTGATTCTCTGACCTCCATATCATAGCATGCACTTCCCACATATATACACATATGTACATGCATACATACAATGACATTGTTATGATACTGTACATTTTTTCATAGTTCTGAGTGATGGCAGTGGCATTTCTCATTGATTTGCTTATTTATTTTTATTGAAAATAATTTTTACACAACAAATTTTAGTCATGATTTTCCCTCCCCCATTCTTCCCAGATCTTCTCCAGCTTCATTATCAACTCAAGTTTATGTTTTCATCTCTCTTCAAAACAAAGAAATCCAAACAATGATAAAGCATACACAGCAAAGCAAAACACCCTAAGAAACATACACACACATATAGAATCATATGAAAAAGCATAAACACAAACAAAAAGAAATTAAGAACAAACAAGCAAATGACCAAAAAGGAAGTGCCCAAATAAAATGAAATGAGACAAAAAGTCTGCAAAAATACAACTGAATTCTTTTTGTGTGGACTCCTGAACATAGGGCTTGCTCTGGACTGTGGTTAATATACCCAATAAGACTCCAGTGAAAAAAACTGATTTTTTTTCTTTGCCAGCAGATCGAAATTGCATGCAGGTTCTTGGTTAGATTGGGAAGCCCATGCCCTATTAATGGCACATTAATATCTTAATGAACTCCTGCACATTTAAGAAACCTGAGCCACAAATTCCCATCATGTGTGAAGAATGCTCAACTCTCCACTACAAAATTTCAAGTACAAAATACAGAAGAAAAAAGAAATTGATTTTGTTTATTTAATTGTCAGAATAAATTAAAAACTGGAGTACAGCTCAGTGACGGGATCCACGAATTGTTGTGTTTAATCAATACCTTCAAAACTTCAAAACAGCAACAACACTAATATTAAAGTATTATTCGAAATTCAACTATATCCAAAGATATGCACTAGGCTCCAGTCTTATACAAATAAAACTTATCATATAAGCAAAAGCTTAAACAAGTACAAAGATAGTCTCAATAGAAAATGATTTGTGTTCTATAGCAGAAGTAAGCTCAGGATTATGTGATGGGAATTTTTATCATTTATATCAGTTACTTTTTAATAATCCATTCTAGAGGTTTCTCTAGATTAGATTAGGTGAAGTTCAGTTTTGGCAAGTATGGTTGAAGTTTTCCCTTTATTTACTTCTTCCCATGTAGCATGTAGTTTCTACTACCCATATTAAAGCTCAACGCAGACCAGCTTCCAGCCTTGCCCTGGTTCCCTTGGATCTGTGGATGAAACACACATTAACTTATTTTTATTATGCTTCTAAGCTCAATGGTTGGGTACTTCTAAACCTTCCATGGCTAATGTGCCATTACCTTGATTCCCAGCTCAACAATTCTAAATTTTCCCTCAATTTAACTGCCCTTTTCTTTGTTCAGCACCTAACTCTGCCCTCAGCTTAGGTGCATTTCTAGTCTTCCGCAGGCCCAGCTGGGGAAGTGGACAATGGCCACTCCACCTGAGATCTTACATGTCTAGTAGCTCTTTCTCCCTCCGAAGCATGGTGAATTGTCTTTCTGACTCTTGTGTCTCCTAGCCTAACTCCAGGAACCAACAAATCCCACCTGTTGCACCCATTGGCCAATAGCATCTTTATTGGTTGAACCAATTGGTGATCAGGACCTTCAGTGCTCCAGGATCAGAGCATCAGAACCTTGTCCTACATTCCTTCATCCCTTTCCTTCTTTGCTGGTGTCAGGGTGTCAGATGTCTGCTCCTCCACTTAAAAGTAATGTTGTCTTTCTCCTGATTTCTCACCTTCCCTTGGGCATTCTAGTTTCTTGGGCTTTTGACTAAAATTTTCCTCTTTTTTTCTTCCCTTATCAAAACTAAACAACTCAATCTCCCTTTATACTAAGGTTTCATCTAACACAGCAAACCAAATAAGGACAGAGTTAAGTCATCTATTAGTTTTGCGTTGCTTTCAGCAAGTATATCCAGGTATCAAGGAGCAATGTTATTTTAATGAGAAATTTTGAGGCTTACAAGTCCTTCATCCTAGAATAGAAGGGCACCATCTAAAGTTTCAAGAGTTGATAAAAAGTAAAAAAGACCTTTTGGTCCCTTAGATGACACTACCTGAACAGAAGACAAATGACTATGAGGGTTGGGGAGTGAAGGTCAGAGAGAGATTGGAGGGCTCACAGTGAAATCTACAGACAGTTTATCAGCCTAACTGCCAATTAGCCCTTACCTTTTACTTACATTCTTTCTGAAAACCACATTGGGCCAGTGTATTGGATCACAGGATTAGAAGGGCCTGTCCTTTGGTAGAATCACATTGTTCAAATCACATCTCAATTTTTTTATTGTTGCAAAAATTATAATGTATATGAAGTCTTACATATGACATGGTTTTACACT